>NC_056054.1:70318143-70621173 GCF_016772045.2 Ovis aries | reverse complement strand
CAGCAGCAAATAGTAAAGAACATTACTAGTAAATGTTAATAGTAAAGAATGTTGGTCCAAGTCAACATCTAACATCTTAGATGGTCTAAGTCCAAAAAATTATTCAAAAGCAATGGTTTCTTTATTTAAAAGCTACTTACCATAGCAGTTTCAATGATTTTTATTTTTATTATTTATAATGGAAAAAAATCGCAACTAGTCACCATTAACATTTTTTTTCAAAATCTATCAGAATCACCTTATAATTTCTGTACTCTGAAAATCAATCTTTTATGTTTTCCTAATTCATTTACCTCTCAGACCACTTACATTCACATTATTCATACATAATGACCCATTAATAGTCAAAGCATATAACAGACATTGTTCTCATTTTTAGAATCCAAAGGGCCATCAAATAGGCTATATATAAGATAATCATTTGCACTCAAATAATCAAGGAAATGAGAATTCAACACCTAACTAAACTGAGAAACTTCATATGAGAAAACAGAAGTAATTAAATTTCAAATTATAAAATGGGCCCCTAATATTAAACAAAAATGAGAAATATACATGTCAGGGGAAAAAAGCACTAAAATAACCTTCGTTTTGACATGATTTGATGATAGAGTTCTAGCAATTCACTAATTCTGTCATTCAACAAATATTTCAGTGCTTATTTCATACCTATTCCTTTTCTACAAATTCAGCAATACAGCAAGAATACAAAAGGAACAAACCAGATGACTTTTATGGTCCAGAAACAACAAAATAATGGTGTGCCAAAAATAGGAAAATCTGATTCCATACATTTTTATTTTCAACATGTAACAAATATATACTGCACATATATTACATATATTGCACATATTTCACAAGGTACTGTTAAAAGTCTGACTAGTTCTCTATCAAGAACTTATATGAACATTGCTAATATACGGAACAAATTTGTTTCCTATAAAACAAAAAATTTTATATAATATTTGCTACTAGTTTTTAATATACAGCAAATATGACTATGTTCCCCAAAAGAGGATTTTTTTGTTTTTTGCTAGTGAGACGCAAATGTTTAAAGCCGAAGATTATGAAATAAGGTACTATTTATGAGTGTACACAGAAGATGCTCCATTATTAGAAAGCATTATTGTTCTCTTGTCCTATTTTCTGCCTGCACACAGGGGCTGATAAGAAAAAATAGGCAGAACAGGCTTTTAAGTTTCCAGCCAAACCTATATTTTATAGATTGCGGGAAGATTAGAGTGCTTTTCTTTTTTTTTTTTTTTTAAAGATAAAAGGGAGGGGAGTGGAAATGAGTGGTTTAAGGAAGTAGAATGAAGAGGAGACTGGCTTACTCTCCAGCCCCCACCTTATTACTGTGAGGAGAGAATAGCAGCATAAATAAGTGTCTTGATTGACTGTCGCCCTCCTTAATGAGTAACGACAATAATACAATGTTGAACACAACAATTTCTACCCAAAAAAAGGTAATGTAAAACATATTTATACCATTACTATTTTCCAAAGACTTGAATATGCAAGAAATAAATATAAAGGGGTAGTCCCATAAGAAAGGTAATATCCAGAATGTATACTCTAGAGGGAGGGGGTTAGGAGGAACTGGTCAACAGAGGCTATTCTGAACAGTGATATTAATATACGGGAATATTCTAGAGTTAGGAAAGTAGTATCACCTCAAAATGACTCTAATTCATAAGTCTGACATTACAAGCCTTAATAAATCTTACCATACATCGCATTTCCCTGGTGGCTCAGACAGTAAAAATCCGCCTGCAATGCTGGAGACCTGGATTCAGTCCCTAGGCTGGAAAGATCCCCTGGAGGAGGGCACGGTAACCCACTCCAATATTCTTGCCTGGAGAATCCCTATGGACAGAGGAGCCTGGCGTGCTACAGTCCATGGGGTCGCAAAGAGTCGGACACAACTGAGCAACTAAGCACACACATCACAAAGTGTTTCCCCATAACAGACACTCAATAATTATTTCATTTTTTAAACCAAATTTCTACAGTACTTTCATGACCTTTGAAAAAACAAAGCCGCTCACAAGATTAGGACTTTTTTTTGTCAGCCTCCTCTAAATAAGTATATTCTAAAAAAAACCTTAAGCAAAACCAAGATTTGGTCTAAACACTATAGACTACAATGGGACCAAACTCCTTTGAGCTATAAAAATCTACATGTGGCCTACGATTTCATCAGCTATTTGGGTTTTTCTCCCTCTCTTCCAGTTTTTCTGTGATATAACTGACATGCATCACTATATAAGTTTAAGGTACAGCATAATGATTTGACTTACATACATCATAAAATGACTACCACAGTAAGTTCAATGAACATCATCCCATACAGATACAAAATTAAAGAACTAAAAAAATTTAACCCCTAGGATTTATGCTCTTGACAACCTTCCTATAGAACATTGTTGTTTAGTTGTTAAGTCGTGTCCGACTCTCTTGCAACCCCAAGGACTATAGCTCTCCAGGCATTTTTGTCCATGGGATTTCCCAGGCAAGAATATTGGAGTAGGTTGCCATTTCCTTCTCTGGGGGACCTTCCCAACCTAGGGACTGAACCCACGTTTCCTGCATTGGCAGGCAGATTCTTTACCACTGAGCCACTAGAGATACCTTCATATATAATATACAATACTGTTAATTTTATTTACCACATTGTACATTATATCCCTAGTACTTAAAACTAGTTTATACCTTTGGACTGTCTTCATCCAGTTTCCTTCCTCTCCTCCCCTACTCTCACCACAAAGCTCTCTGTGAGTTTGTTTTTCTAAGTTTAACTTATCTACAACACTATGTTAGTTCCTGTTATATAACATAGTGATTTCAGTATTTCTAAACATTTCAAAATGATCACCACAGCAAGTCGAGTTACCATTTCATTGGCTATTTTGGCAGTCACATCAGGTGAATTTACAAAAACTATGTTTAGAGGTCAGTTTTCTCCCAATCTGTTAAAACTATTAACCGAAATACTACAACTTGAGTTCATCATTTTGGCTTCAGATCATTTAGACCTTCTTCAATTGTTAATAACTAGACCACCTAACGGAGAAGGCAATGGCACCCCACTCCAGTACTCTTGCCTGGAAACTCCCATGGATGGAGGAGCCTGGTAGGCTGCAGTCCATGGGGTCGCTGAGAGTTGGACACGACTCAGTGACTTCACTTTCATGCATTGGAGAAGGAAATGGCAACCCACTCCAGTGTTCTTGCCTGGAGAATCCCAGGGACGGCGGAGCCTGGTGGGCTGCCGTCTATAGGGTCGCACAGAGTCTGACACGACTGAAGCGACTTAGCAGCAGCAGTAGCAACAGACCACCTAAATTTATCATCACCTACTAAGGCTTTCGGAACCATAAAAACTTCCTCAAGGATCCAATTGTTAATCAGTAATCAATACTCTGGGTAATGCAATGAACCATTAATTCAAGTGGGCAAACATGTATGATCACCAACAGTCACTGTATTAGTGAAAACAAAAACATTAACCCAGTCCCTACACTCAAGGGCTCAAAAGCTTAGTTTTACACGTTTACAATGTAAAGTGTTAATACAGAAGTGCTATCAAAGATAGGAAGTATTAAAGGGTAAAGACTAGAAGTGTAAAATAAAGAATTCACTGAATCTATCAACCAATGCACATTTTAAAATTTCTTCCAAAAAGATATCATGAGCTTTGTCATATGCACCTAGCTAGAAATATGATGAAAATAATGGCTTTCAAATTATACACTCTGAAAACTAAGGGCCAAAAATCATAGACCAGGAAACTAAGGCACAAGAAAGGTTTATGTATCCCTATAAATTAAGTCAGACATTTGAACCTACTTCCTAATTTCCAGACTAGTTCCCTCATTTCCCCAGTGAGGAGGGAGCAAATTTTTTAATAAATCAGGATATGAGCGTGACCTATGCAAACATTTTTTTCTATCTATATATACACTCACAATTCATACATAAACTGGTTTTTTTTTCTCGTTGACCTTTAACTTGCTCCTCAAAAGACTAAAAAGCTATCTCCTAATAAAAGATAGGACTTCTCCAATTTCTAATTTCCTTATTTGTAAAAAGGGCTAATAATTACAAAATCTATGCTTTGCAAAATTATTAATTCATATTTAGACTTCTCTATCTACCATTCTTCCTATGGTAATAAAGAAATCAACATAATAAACAATGCATCCTGAAGAAATGAATGTCACCTCTTTGAGTGATACCACCCAGAACACAGAACCCAGAACTGAGTCCCTAGCATATATTCACTACCTTACTTAAATGCCCGTTTGGAACACAAGAAATCTCCTAAAGCACAATTTATTACCAGTTAACGTATATCCCCAAACAAAAATCTGACACAACCAATTTAGCCTATTACTATTAGTTCTGTACCCCAGAGTCAGTATTAATGGTTTAATTTTATAACTTTATTCTCAAGTTTAACGTAAGACTTAAGATAGCAATAAACTCCAATGAATATTATAAGAAATAAGTTTGAGTGTATAACTGCTTTATCATATTTTCTTTTGTTAACAATATGTTCTCAGCGAGGTTTAACTTTGGGACAATAACGTGATCCTACAGATGCGGCTCAGACGGTAAAGCGTCTGTTTACAATGCGGGAGATCCGGGTTCGATCCCTGGCTCAGGAAGATCCTCTGCGGAAGGAAACGGCAATCCACTCCAGTACTATTGCCTGGAAAATCCCGTGGACAGAGGAGCCTGGTAGGCTACAGTCCATGGGGTCACAAAGAGTCGGACACGACTGAGCGACTTCACTTTCACAGATGAAAATAATAACTAGTTTCTACATTCAAATTTTCAATAGAATTTTCCCAGCCTCAAATTCCTCAATGGCAAGAGCAGGTGTTTGTTACAATCATATCGAACCACAATAACCTTATTCAAAACTGAGATTTGTAAAAATAAATAAATAAAAACAACAACAAGAAATCTACGCCTTGCCAATGCGGGACACAGGTTCAATCCCTGATTCGCCAAGATCACACATGCAGTAGAGCAACTAAGCCCATGCTCCATAACAGCCAGAGAAGAGCAATACTGAGCCCACCTGCCACAACTAAAACCATTTGTGCCTAATTCTGAGGTACTAGAGTCTGAGTCAATCTGGTGCATGCTTTGCCAAGCACACAGGACTGGCAGAGTAGGGATTAGGGTGCGGTTACTAGTGACAGAAGGAATCCAAATTTCTTTACCAGACTAGGAATTCAAGTACGAATGCTTCAAATAGCTTCTTTATCATCAAATCATTGTGAATATGGGTCAACCATGGAATTACATTCTTTTATCAATGTTTCCCTAACATTAATTTTGCTCGAATCTGGGGCTTCCCAGGTGAGTCACTGCTATAGAAACAGGTTCGATCCCTGGGTCGGAAGAAGCCCTGTAAAAGGAAATGGCAACCCACTCCAGTATTCTTGCTGGGAAATCCTATGGACAGAGGAGCCTGGCAGGCTACAGTCCGTAGGGTCGAAAAGATTCCTATGACTTCAACACGCACGCCAGAACTATTGAAGCCCACATGCCCTAGAACCAGAGCTCCACAAGTGAAGCCACTGCAAAGAGAAGCCCCTGCTCTTCGCAACTAGAAAGGGCAACACAGACCCGGCACAGCCAAACTTAAATAAATAAGTAACTGTAAAAACCCAGGAAATCTACTCAAATTTTTCTAAGGCCTCTTCTGGTGCAAACAGTTCTCTATACCAATTTCTACTTACTTAAGGTGTAAGCATCCCATTGATATTAGTTGATTCCACGTTATTTAATTGCTAATATTTCCCTCAAACCACTAAAAAACAAGTTAAAACCTGGAGATATATGAAATTTTAAGAGAAAAATTAATTTTTTTATCCCAAAAGGATACAAAATAATTTTTAGTTATAACAGAAATTCCCACCTCTTCTATGATTTACCTTTTTAAATTGCTGAAAAACTACTCAAACACTGAACGTAAATCACTGAATTAGGAGACAGGTAACTGCTTCTGACTGTATTATATTTTTAAATTAAAATATTCTTAAAGATCACATTTTAGTCTTCACTAAAATATTTTGTTTCTCCTTAAAATTGCTTTTCAACAGTGTTATACAAAGCACTTTTTTCCAGTCTAAATTAAGTTAAATCTAAACAATATTCCTCCACTGTTTTACGAGTTATACTTTTTAAAGTATTCTGCTTACATTCTTCCTTCCTCTGAAACGTGGATCATATAAGCATGTAAAAACAAAAATATTTTCTAATTATAAAATTGGAAAGTAAAACGGTCATCTCCTTTAATTAGGACAAACTATAATCAATTACAGAACGTCCTATGTCAATGGAAAAGATCAATAACGCCTGAGAATCTAACCGAGTAAAAAATTAAAGCTCACATAATTTACTACACAATCCTCCCCCAAACAGGTATAATTAAAGCTATCTAAGAACGTAAATGGAGGGGACTCCAGGGTATTTTCTCTTGGGCGGTGTGTTTACAGAATGGACAAACACTTGCCTAGAATGTTGCAGATTTCTGGGGTGAAGTTCATCAACTAGATGAACTCTAAAGTTCAATTCTAAGATTCCCAATCTGTGAGTAAAACGTGAAACATAAAAACACTGTGCCCTTCAATTAACCGATCTGCCTTCACTGCTACCCTAACTGGATGCATGGAGACAAAAAACTTCTTTCTCTTGCAGTGATTTCAGGAGATCCTGGTTAACAAAAGGCAAGGAAAACATGCACAGGTGGGATAAAAAGGCGGAATGGCTGAAATCAGGAGGATCTCGGGACAGCGCCCCCACGTTCTCCGTCCCTCCGCGGCACCTGAGAAATCACTGCCCGCCACACCTCCACCCTTCCCGTGTAGGCGTCACGAGCCAATTCTCTGACCTATTACAGTCCACCCTCACCTGGACCGACACTGGGCATTGTCTAGAACCTTCAGCGCCCAAGAAAGGCAAGTAGGAAAAAGAAAGAAAAGCGAGAGAAGGAGTGAGAATAAAGAACAACGAAAGGGAAGTAAAGCAATCGGGAAGCCGCACGATTTGGGGAAAACTGGCTTCCCCATCGATCACTCAATTTAATTCAGATCACAAAAGCCACCCCCCTGGCTCAAGATAGCAGCCAGACGTGGCCCAGCTAGAGTCCCCGAAGCCACTCCGGTCAGAGCAACGAGACACGGAGAGGGAAATGGGCGTGTGGGCTGGGCCTGGCTGGCCAGAGGCCGGACTCCGAACAAAGCCGCCCGGCTCCCCCTACCTGGGGCGACGGCGGCGGGCGGTGCCTCGCGGCTCCCCGCGTCGCCCCGGTCCGGAGACGCCCTCGCCCCAGGGACCCTCGCCCGGGCTCTGGGCCGCGGCGAGCCCCCTCCCCGCCCGCGAACAGCGCCCCTGTGGGACAATGGGCCCCCTCCCCCGCCTCTGGGAGGGGAGGTACAAAGGCAGAGAAGCGCGGCCCGGCACGGAGCCAGGCGTCCGGAAAGTAAAGGCGGAGGAGAAGAGAGAGAAACCCAGAGGATGGCGGCGGACGCGGCAACCGGCGGGCAGCTCCCCCGGCCGTCCAATTCGCTGCCCTCAGCCCCACCGCCGCGGCAGGGGCGGGAGCGCGGACCAGCAGCCTCTCAAGCCCTGCCTAGAAGGAAGAGGGGTTCGCACACAAAGAACAGCAGTACCCCCACCCTCTGCCGGCGCCGGGGACCGCCCGACGCGCTCCGGCCGCCGACGCCTGCTCAGCCCGAGTCCCTCCGGGGCCAGGGTCCGCGCGGGGCGCCCCTCTCCCCGACTCACCCACAGCTCCGTGCCCCAGCTCATGGTGGATCCTGAGGCGACTCGAACCGCCTGGCTGCCCCGCTGTCCGTCCGTCCGTCGGCTCTGCCGTCAGTCTGCCCGACCTCCCACTGGCGGGCTCGCGGCTCGGCTGCTCAGCCTCCAAAGGTGCCGCCACCGCCGGGTTCCCCAGTGAGTGAGAAAGACGCGACTGGAGGAGCCGCCGCCGACGCCGTGTCCCCGCCTCCCGAAGCCGGCTGGGAGGGGGCCAGGGCCGAGGGAAGGCGGGACGCGGAGAGGGGAGGGGGCGGGGCGCGATGCACCCTGGGATCTGGGCGGACCCGTGCTTGCCCGCCGAGGCGAGCAGGCTCCGCTCTTACTGGAGGGTCTACCACTCGCACAACTCTTCCTTCCCGCCCAGTCTCTGTTTCCCCTACCTCCGGGCTCGGACTGTCCCACCGCCGCCGGAGCCACTTGAATGTCTGTCTCCCAAAAGGAAAGGGAGAGAAGGAAAAGTCGCCCACCGCCCTTCTCTGCCCCGTGTCACCTTAAATGAGGCGGCTCTTTACTGCCACTTGGCTCCTCCGCTTGGGAGAAACCCAGACAAGGAAACCTCATCCAAATCCTTGGGTTTAGATTGTGGAGAGTTGTATTTTATTTATAAGGAAAAAAAGTCTTAATGGTTAAGGTGATCTTGGGAATCACTAAAACGTGCAGAACGTCAAATATAAATGCAAACTGCCTCTGATTCTGTTTTTAATAAAATATTAAAGTTCTGCCAGGAAATCATAAAAAGAAGTAGATCTTTCAGCATTCATTTGGGATTGTGGTGATGACAGGGGTCTTCCCTGGTAGCTTGGTTAGTAAAGAATCCGCCTGCAATGCAGGAGACCCGGGACAGGAGATGGAAGATAATGGAAAATGTGACCTGAGGTGTGTCTCCTGCAGGAAAAGAGAACTGAGCTTGCCCCTTTTCTGGAATGGGTACCTCGCGCATGGGGGGTTGGATGGGAGGCAGATTCCTAACCGGTAGCTCAAAGAACATATTCCGAACTTCGGATATCTTTCACTCAGAATATCGCAACCTTGGATGCAGGGCCACCATTTCCTTTTTTCTCTGTGGAGTTACTTCCCGGCCTTTCTGAGTAATCATTAACCGCAGTCACCAAGTTTGACTTGCTATTAGACATCAAAATACGCTTAGCAACTTCCTGACGAATGCTTGATCATTAATTACTTGTCTCCTAATCACACACACACACACACACACACACACACACACAGTTCAATCCAGTCACTACTAGTAGAGCACTCCTCAGATGTCTTGACAGCTGAGTGTGTTTAAGTTCTCCCAACTGACTAGTCAGCATTTGAAACTCCTCCCCTATTATAGGGCCTGCTCAGGTGTCCCAGTCTCTTCCGCTTTTATCTTTGTTCCTGCCTAGCTGCACTTCCTCCTGGGTTTGAGGTAAATATCCTGAGCCTTTCTGACTGTCCAGCCACCACTCTTGCTAAATTGTTTGCCGCAGTTCTCGGAGTCCAGCTGGAGCATACAAATACCCTCTTCCAAGTGGGTTATGGCCAATATTTACATGCTGAAGTGTGCTATGCAGTGAAAAGGCTGTTAAGCATTGACTAAACACTTTTCTCTTTCCAACATTTTTCTATTTATATCACCTAACATTGCTATCCACCTCTCCTCTCCCTTAAAAAAATGGTGTGCTTTCCCTTCAAAAGTAAAATAATCTACCGTTCACAATAGAGATTATCCTCAACCATACTGTTTACACAATTCTCCAACTGTACGTAAAGTCTTATTTCCTAAATGAGCATTTTTCTTCTTCCAAAATTTCTGAACAGAACTCCACACTTAGAACAATTAATTTCTCTTCAAAAAGTTAGGTTTGGGACCATCAAATTCAGAAAAAAATTTTGTTAGTCTACATTATCATAAAATACTATAGGAACATTTTGGCTAACAAACACCCAGAGGTGTTTTACACACACATATATAATCACACACACAAATATATATTAGCAGCATGGCAGCTTATAAGGCTGTTGATCATTCCCATAATCAAAATACATTGGGTACTAAATTATTCTTGTATACAAGATTTAATTTTTATGGACCCATGACCAGATAATTTGTGAGTGGTTCAAACACATCATTTAAGGTAAAACATAACTTTTAGCATCTTGAAAGCAAAGTCTTTCGTATAAGAGCAATCTATTATTAATATATTCCAGATATTACCCCCAAATCATGTTTTGCATCATTAAGTGATAAAATCTGTCACACCAATTATGTCTTTTTGCTGCTTGACCTACTTTGGTAATTCATCACCAGGTAGTTTCTGTAAAACAGAAACTACATATTTTTTTGAGGTAATCAACACTAAGAAGGAATTAAGGGAATAATATTTAAATTTCTCTATATATTTTTACAGTGGAGCCAATCTACCGGTTAAACTTGAAGGGGCTCAAATTACACAAGCTTATTAGCAATTTTAAAAAAATATTATACTGTCTTCCTATTTATTATGAAAAGTAATTGTCATTTAATGCATTGTATCCTCAGGCATATATTTGAACTCTACTCCATGATAAGTCATTGAACTGTTGCATTTTCTTTTGCATATTTTTATCATGTATTAATTAAAATGTAAGTCCCCTTTATAATTCTTTATGTTATAAACATTTAGCTAATGCTCTTTTCAGTTTCAAACTTTCCAGGTGTAAAAGGCATACAGATGGCTAACAGGTACATGAAAAGTTCCTCAACATCATCAGAGAAATGCAAATTAAAACCACAGTGAAATATCATTTCACATCTGTCAGAATGGCTATCATCAAAAGAACACAAATAACAAATGTTTATGAGGATCTGAAGAAAGGGGACCCCTCACACACTGTTAGTGGGAGTGTAAATGGCTGCAGCCACTGTGGAAAACAGTGTGAAAGTCTCAGAAAACTAAAAATTGAACTACCATATGACCCAGCAACTCCACTCCTGGGTAAATAATCCAAAAAAAACCCCCACAAATTTGAAAAGACACATGCACCCCAAGGTTCCTAGCAGATATATAGATACATATAGATATGTGGTGGGGGCGCTTCCTTGGTGGCTCAGCAGTAAAGAATCCTTCTGCCGATGCAGGAAACATGAGTTCAACCCCTGGGTCAGGAAGATCCCCTGGAAGAGGTCATGGCAAGCCACTCCAGCATTCTTGCCAGGAAAATCCCATGGACAGAGAAGCCTGGCAGACTTCAGTCCATGGCATCGCAGAGTCAAGACACGACTGAAGCGACGGAGCACATACATAGAAAAATCTATATGTGTGTATCACAATGAAATACTACTCAGCCATACAGAAAGATTGAAATTTTGCCGTTTGCAACAAAATGGATGGCCTCATAGGGTATTATGTTAAATCATACAGAAAGAGACAACTTCTGTTATATCACTTATATGTGAAATCTAAAAAATAGACTAGTGAATATAACAAAAAAGAAACAGACTTACGGGAGTGGGAGGGAGGCTCGAGAGAGGGGCTATATGTATACTTATAGAACATTCATTGTTATACAGCAGAAACTAACATAACATTGTAAAGAAATTACCCTCCAATTAAAAATAAGTTTTAAAAAATGAAAGACTTACAGATATAGAAAACAAACTAGTGGTTACCAGGGGAGCAGGGAAAGGGGGAGGAGCAAGGTAGGTATAGGGGATTAAGAGGTAAAAACTACTATGTATAAAATAAATAAGCTACAAGGATATATAGTGAAACAGAAAATATAGTCAATATTTATAATAATTATAAATGGAATATAATCTTTTAAATTGTGAATTACTAGCTGTGGTGTTGGAGAAGACTCTTGAGAGTCCCTTGGACTGCAAGGAGATCCAACCAGTCCATTCTGAAGGAGATCAGCCCTGGGATTTCTTTGGAAGAAATGGTGCTAAAGCTGAAACTCCAGTACTTTGGCCACCTCTTGCGAAGATTTGACTCATTGGAAAAGACTCTGATGCTGGAAGGGATTGGGGGCAGGAGGAAAGGGGATGACAGAGGATGAGATGGCTAGATGGCATCACTGACTTCGATGGGCGTGAGTCTGAGTGAACTCCAGGAGTTGGTGATGGACAAGGAGGCCTGGCGTGCTGCGATTCATGGGGTCGCAGAGTCGGACACGACTGAGCGACTGAACTGAACTGAACTGACACCTAAAGCTTATACGGCTATGGTTTTTCCAGTGGTCATGTATGGATGTGAGAGTTGGACTGTGAAGAAAGCTGAGTACTGAAGAATTGATGCTTTTGAACTGTGGTGTTGGAGAAGACTCTTGAGAGTCCCTTGGACTGCAAGGAGATCCAACCAGTCCATTCTAAAGGAGATAAGTCCTGGGTGTTCTTTGGAAGGAACGATTCTAAAGCTGAAACTCCAGTACTTTGGCCACCTCCTGCGAAGAGTTGACTCATTGGAAAAGACTCTGATGCTGGGAGGGATTGGGGGCAGGAGGAGAAGGGGATGACCGAAGATGAGATGGCTGGATGGCATCACTGACTCGATGGACATGAGTCTGAGTGAACTCTGGGAGTTGGTGATGGACAGGGAGGCCTGGCGTGCTGAGATTCATGGGGTTGCAGAGTCGGACACAACTGAGCAACTGAAATGAACTGAAAGCTTATATAATATCATGCATCAACTATACCTCAATTAAAAAATTCCCAGCATGAATTTCCTTATTAAGTCAGATTGTGAAACATAGTTATTCACTGCTACATTCTGAAATATAGAACAATTTACTAGTCCAAATGTAGCAACCTCCAAACATTAATCAATCACTTGTCAAAATTAAATTTTTGCAAAAGTTTATTCCATGTATTGATGTAAAGTTAGTAAAAGTCTTAAAAACTTTTTGAAAAGTGTTTCCAAAGATAAAATTAAACTTTAGACCAATTTAATATTTGGAGCATAGAAAAGTTTTCAAAGTATGCATGTATCAATATCCCATCCATAAACGATAACAAATCATACGGAAGCTCCACCACTGGAAGCAAACAGTCTCTAGCATTGTTGTTGTTCAGTCGCTCAGTCATATCTGACTCTTTGCAACCCCATGGACTGCAGCACTCCCTGCTTCCCTGTCTATCACCATTTCCCAGAGTTTACTCAGACTCAGGTCAATCGAGGCAAGTGATGCCATCCAACCACCTCATCCTCTTGTCATCCCCTTCGCCTCCTGCCTTCAATCTTTCCCAGCATCAGGGTCTTTCCAATGAGTCAGTTCTTTGCTCAGGTGGCCAAAGTATTGGAGCTTCAGCAACAGTTCTTCCAATGAATATTCAGGATTGATTTCCTTTAGGATTGGATGGTTTGATCTCCTTGCTGTCCAAAAGACTCTCAAGAGTCTTCTCCAACACCACAGTTCAAGAGCATCAATTATTTGGCACTCAGCCTTCTTTACGGTCCAACTCTCACATCCATATATATCTCTAGCATGAACAATAGCAATTCCTTTCTTGTCATTCAAATATCTTAAGACTATGTCTTAAAACTAAAAATATAGAGGCAGTGTCCAGAAATAGAATTATTACCTACATAGGATGGCCAGAACAATCAAGCTAAAACTACCATTAGGAAGAATATCAAGGCAATGTACTTGACACCTGTGTTTCAATGCTTCAAATGTAGCAGCACACCAGAGATGTGATCATATTAGAATACTGATTCACACAGCCAAATGAATAATGGTACTGGCTAGTTAACAGTAATCACTACTTTTCTACACTAACAGTTTTCCTAAACAAAAATTGGAAGAAATTCAAATGTCAAGAGCATAGTTTGAGGTGAAAAGTAAGAGGGAAAACCACCAATTATTTTGTCTTTGGGTATTCTGCTCTCCATTATTGAATCCAGTTAAATCATTTTATATAACTGCTTTAATGAAACTTGGCAAAAAGTAAAAGAAATTTCTACATAAATCATATGGAATGGATTTGCTTAAAGAGGTAACTCATTTCCAGTTTTCTGTGGTGACTGGTTCTTTCTTCCTGGTCATTATAGAACTGTGTAACTCTGAGTGCTGCAGTCCCTGGGGTCTCAGAGTCAGACACCACTTAGCAACTGAACAAAAAGCATTTAGGTATTCATTTCTGTTAAATTCTCCTTAGAGTTGGGAAACCTGATAGAACAAAAGTAACAGATTTCTTCAGGCATTTATTAAACCTTTGCAAGCCCATTCAAAATTTCCATTAATTAAATGTTTAAAGTATTCCCTTTTTGCTGTTGTTGTAGGATTCTTTTGGGAGGGGGCTGGTTGACAAAATTACAAGATATACACATCAGTTAACTCTATTTTCTTTTTATAAAATCCAATCAGATGTGTCATATGCACTAATAGAAATAGCTTTTGTATGCTCATAAGGGACACTTGTTAAGTTCTCAGAAATTTTGCAAACAGGTTGTTTAAAATGTTAGATTTGCATCTGTCATGTTAAGAGTCTTTATGCCATGGAAATTGGCAAATATAAATCACGGGTTTTTTTTCCCTTGGAGAACTAATTACTAAACATCAGTACACCACTGTTTAAATCCAATGTGGATTAACAGTGAAGGAAATGAAAATAAACTATTAGCTACTAAGTGGAATAATAAAAGTTAATTTTCCTGAGTCCAATTCAAACGTATTTGGAATACTCAGGATATAACCAGATCATAATTTTTTCTTCATTTCCTATGTAACAGATTCATACCCACTGTGGTAACCCTTGTTTCTATTGTCTCATATTAGGATTCTAAAATTTGTAAGTCTTTTTCATTTGATATTTATTATTATTTTGTTATTGATTCACTTTAGAAGTTATAAATCACAATTTTTCACCTTCCATTTCAGGATTTTATACTACTTATGCTTCAGTTCAGTTCAGTTCAGTCATTCAGTTGTGTCCGACTCTTTGCAACCCCATGAATTACAGCACGCCAGACCTCCCTGTCCATCACCAACTCCCGGAGTTCACTCAGACTCACGTCCATCGAGTTGGCGATACCAGCCAGCCATCTCATCCTCTGTCATCCCCTTCTCCTCCTGACCCCAATCCCTCCCAGCATCAGAGTCTTTTCCTATGAGTCAGCTCTTCGCATGAGGTGGCCAAAGTACTGGAGTTTCAGCTTTAGCATCGTTCCTTCCAAAGAACACCCAGGACTGATCTCCTTTAGAATGGACTGGTTGGATCTCCTTGCAGTCCAAGGGACACTCAAGAGTCTTCTCCAACACCACAGTTCAAAAGCATCAATTCTTCAGCACTCAGCCTTCTTCACAGTCCAACTCTCACATCCATACATGACCACAGGAAAAACCATAGCCTTGACTAGACAGACCTTAGTTGGCAAAGTAATGTCTCTGCTTTTGAATGTGCTATCTAGGTTGGTCATACTTTTTCTTCCAAGGAGTAAGCGTCTTAATTTCATGGCTGCAGTCACCATCTGCAGTGATTTTGGAGCCCAAAAAAATAAAGTCTGACACTGTCTCCACTGTTTCCCCATCTATTTCCCATGAAGTGATAGGACTGGATGCCATGATCTTCGTTTTTTGAATGTTGAGCTTTAAGCCAACTTTTTCACTCTCCTCTTTCATCAAGAGGCCTTTTAGTTTCTCTTCACTTTCTGCCATGAGGCTGGTGTCATCCGCATATCTGAGGTTATTGATATTTCTCCTGGCAATCTTGATCCAGCTTGCGCTTCTTCCAGCCCAGCATTTCTCATGATGTACTCCGCATATAAGTTAAATAAGCAGGGTGACAATATACAGCCTTGACGTACTCCTTTTCCTATTTGGAACCAGTCTGTTGTTCCATATCCAGTTCTAACTGCTGCTTTCTGACCTGCATATAGGTTTCTCAAGAGGCAGGTCAGGTGGTCTGGTATGCCCATCTCTTGAAGAATTTTCCACAGTTTATTGTGATCCACACAGTCAAAGGCTTTGGCATAGTCAATAAAGCAGAAATAGATATTTTTCTGGAACTCTCTTGCTTTTTCCATGTTGCAGCGGATGTTGGCAATTTGATCTCTGATTCCTCTGCCTTTTCTAAAAACACCTGGAGGTAACTGGCAAATTTGGCCTTGGAATGCGGAATGAAGCAGGGCAAAGGCTAATAGAGTTTTGCCAAGAGAACGCACTGGTCATAGCAAACACCCTCTTCCAACAACACAAGATAAGACTCTACACATGGACATCACCAGATGGTCAACACCAAAATCAGATTGATTATATTCTTTGCAGCCGAAGATGGAGAAGCTCTATACAGTCAACCAAAACAAGACCAGGTGCTGACTGTGGCTCAGATCATGAACTCCTTATAGCCAAATTCAGACTTAAATTGAAGAAAGTGGGGAAAACCACTAGACCATTCAGGAATGACCTAAATCAAATCCCTTATGATTATACAGTGGAAGTGAGAAATAGATTTAAGGGACTAGGTCTGATAGATAGAGTGCCTGATGAACTATGGAATGAGGTTCATGGCATTGTAGAGGAGACAGGGATCAAGACCATCCCCATGGAAAAGAAATGCAAAAAAGCAAAATGGCTGTCTGCGGAGGCCTTACAAATAGCTGTGAAGAGAAGAGAAGCGAAAAGCAATAGAGAAAAGGAAAGATATAAGCATCTGAATGCAGAGTTCCAAAGAATAGCAAGAAGAGATAAGAAAGCCTTCCTCAGCGATCAATGCAAAGAAATAGAGGAAAACAACAGAATGGGAAAGACTAGAGATCTCTTCATGGAAATTAGAGATACCAAGGGAACATTTCATGCAAAGATGGGCTCGATAAAGGACAGAATGGTGTGGACCCAACAGAAGCTTAAGATATTAAGAAGAGGTGGCAAGAATACACAGAAGAACTGTACAAAAAAGATCTTCACGACCAAGATAATCACGATGGTGTGATCACTCACCTAGAGCCAGACATCCTGGAATGTGAAGTCAAGTGGGCCTTAGAAAGCATCACTATGAACAAAGCTAGTGGAGGGGATGGAATTCCAGTTGAGCTATTTCAAATCCTGAAAGATGATGCTGTGAAAGTGCTGCACTCAATATGCCAGCAAATTTGGAAAACTCAGCAGTGGCCACAGGACTGGAAAAGGTCAGTTTTCATTCCAATCCCAAAGAAAGGCATTGCCAAAGAATGCTCAAACTTATGCTTAATCAAATAATATTATGTCAGTGCTTAATATTAAGCACTGACTTAATATTATTTTTTCATAATAAAGATTATTTAATTAATCAATAAAAGTTACTTCTCAGTAGACTTAGAGTGGTGATCATTTCAGGATGTATACAAATGCAAATCATTAGGCTATATACCTGAAACTAACATTGTCAGTTACACTTAAAAAAAAAAACACCTCTAGGCTGGTTCTCTTCATCCTTGTCTAAACCCAATTAGCTAAGATTTTAATGCTTATTTTAAATACCAAAATATCTCAGTCTTTAGATATTTTAAATTCTTTGAAAGAAAAATAATCTACTATATATAAATTATAGAATTATTTTAGTGACCACTTTGTTGTATAATACAGTTTTATCTCATTAGAAAAAACAGCAAGTTAAAGCCACATATTTCAAAATAAACCAAAAACTATCCAATTTCTGGTTAAATTCTGAGGACTGGCTTTAGCCTGAAGAGGCTGGTCCTATAGTTATAATCTAGGTCATCTCTAATACAGGAAAATCTACAGAGAATTAGTTTAAATAGCTTCCAGTAGATCAAAATTTTCTGTAGAGTTGCCATATTTAGCAAAAATACAGGACTCCCAGTTAAATTTGTTTCAGATATTGCAATTATTACATGGGATACACTTACAGTAAAAAACAAAAAAATATTTGTTGTCTATCTGAAATTCAAGGTTAAATGGACATCCTCTTTTTTATCTGGTGGCAATACTAAGTACACAGGCTGATCCTAAACAACTTAGGTCGGGGAGTCTCAACCAGATGAATTTGGACCATGGGTTTGAGGGAGTTGGTAAACACTTGAAATGGGACATAAAAGATTTTAAATAACTGTCTATACCTTTTTCTGAAGAACAAAAGCATAGCTTTTTTCAGTGGCTCTTAATGAAGAATTTGTTTCAAAATCTCTTGGAGATTTTATTTAAAATTTTGTGCCTGACAAGGTTGAGAGCATTGGTAAAAGGATGCTATCATTTTTGTTTAAAGGGAGGAACTTTAAAATATGCATTTATATGCAGAGAATACCTCTGGAAAGACACACAAGAAACTGAAGTAGAGGGGAACTTGGAGACTGGTGAAAGATGTTTTATTTTTCATTATTACTTTTTTGTACTATTTAATTTTACTGTATTATCCACATGTTATCTATCTAAAACTGCAAAAATAACAACAGTGCCAAGGCTTCACACTAGGCCTATTGTCAGAATTTCTAAATTTCCAGCGGTTGAGCCATAATGTTTGTCTGTGGTTCTTTAACTCCCCAATGTATTTTGATTATACATTGAAATCACACGTACACACACACACACTATTCTGTGGCATTTGCTAAAAAACAACAAATGCAAATACACACACTCCACTCTCACACACATACCATCCCCTGTATTTCCAAGGAAAAAAACCCCCAAAATGAATGACTCACTTTAGCTATGCTGAAGGGTACTTGTGTAGAACTGACAGGTGAGTCAAATCAGTCCACACTCTGGATGGTGAGAAAGGAAACAGCTCAATATTTAAGACTCTGAATTAATGTTTTGGGCTACTAGAGTACATGGAGTAATTGAGGAGTTGCTTACCCCTCTGTTAAGTAATTTGCCCTTTCTTCAGTTCTAGTGGCTGTGGCCAGGATTACCAAAATCTGCCATTCCTGAAACCCTTGCTAGTGTTCTGGAATCATAGGAATTCTCTACGTCAGGAACCTGCATCAGCAACAGCCCGCCTGTTCACAATTTATCTTGTTTAAAAAAAGGGAGATCAGCCTTGAAAATTCCGAGCAGACAAAATCCCTTTGACAAAGAAATAAAGCTTAATTTAGCTTGTTTGGGGGAGACTTACCTGACCTGGGTCATTTCTTGCTTATGCCTCTGGAAATCATAAGCAGAATTTGTACTGTTATCCAAGGTTGATATGATGTAACCACTGAAAATTCTAATATGATAACCAACCACTGTGAAGAATAAATGGTCCTGTTTTCTCACTATGTAAGCTACTTTATAACATACCCCTGAGCCTCATTCCATGTTTTGGTTTGAGCGCTCCCACTTTGCAGACTGTTTTTTCCGGTATGTGCACAATAACCTTTTACTCATCACTACTTCAGTGATTCATGGGTTTTCTTTGGTTATTTCCCAACCTTTGACAACCTCCTCCTACCCACTACATAGCAGATGTTCTTCAATATTGAAGGAACAACTTCAGTTTTCAGGATTAAATCTGCAAAGAGAAAACTGCCCCCAGGTGAGTGTGCTGGAGCACTACTTGGGTCATTCTTCTGAAACCAGCCTTAAAAAATGGTGTCTCTTCTCTATCCCTGTTCTCTCCATTTCAGCAAAATTGGCAAACACAAATGCTGAGAAAAAACACAATTTTTATTCCCTTTTCTTAGCATTCTATGCCCAGAGGAAAGGAATGCCATAAATTACATGACTGTACCACAGTGTATGCAATGCATTTGACTCATTTACAAAAACAACTGTGGACCTTATTATGAACCTGTGCCCTAGAAAATAGTGTCTGGTATTCTTTTATTGACGGTAGTACTGAGCATTCTTACAAATTCTCCTTCAGCTTTCATATTTAATTTTCTGAGGTCATTATGGGTAGTATTTCCTTTATTCTTTGGAAGACAGTGATCCAAATTTTCCCATGATGGATCCTAAATATTTTGTTGGTTAAAAGACACAGGAAGGATAGTCACACTAAAACCCTTAAGTTCACATTTTTAAGAAAAAAAAATTTACAGAACTGTGAATTTTGTATTTTCTCTAGAATGATAATATTCAAGAAACTTCATGATATATATGGCCTCTAACTATCCCTCTGCCCATCTCCTTCTTTCCTTGGCCCTTATTCCTAAACTCTAGCCATCCCAGCTGCGGGTAATTGCACAACTGCCTGGGTACCCTATCAAGCCTCTGTGCACGTGTCCTTCTCCATCTGGTTAACTCTTACAAGATCTAAAGGGCAAATCTCACGTGTGATGACTCCGAGAAGTCTTCCATGAATCTCCCTTGCCCTATTCTTTTACTCTCCTGACTTTGAACTTGATGCTTCTTTGTATGTTCTTACTGTCCTTTAAGCAGATTACAACTCAGTCTTCTTACATATCTGTCTTCTTTGAGGACAGGTTTATTCTCGGCACAGAATAGGTACTCAATTAACATTAATAAATGGATATGAAAGGTTCCAGATAATAATGGATTAAATAAGATTAAGTTAAATAATGGATTAAACAAGAATCCATTATTAAAGAATAAATAAGCTTTAAAGTTGCCTGTAGATATATGTAAGTCATATTTCCAGCATTGATTTTTAGATTATTTTATGTCAAACAACCGTTATTTCATTCTTAATTTGTTTGCTTTCAAATTACCAATAAACTGAAATTAAAATATGATTTAAAAGAAAATTTAAAGTGAAAGTTATTTATGAAATAATGTTCCTAATTGCACTTTTCTGTACAGGAAAAGAATTGGTAAGAGCTAATTATTTTAGCTTTGTGAAATTCACAGAAATGTTTGTAGATTTTTAAAAAATGAATAAATTCCCTCAAACTTGAAAGTTTTTTTAAATGGCATGTGAAAATGACATCAGTTTGTTACCATTTTAAAACTTGTTCAGAAATCCAGATTAAAAGAAAGTGTTTAAAAATTAATGAAAAGAATTCAGAAAGACCATGAAAGCAACAATGACTTCCACATTCCTGGCAAAAGTTCAGCAGAGGCGAGTTAAGTGCTTATTAACCATGAAGAAAACAAGACAAAACAAAAAAAATAGGAAGCAACCTTAAGGTTGAATATTTTTAAGTGTAGAGAAAGTCAATTCAACTATGACTCCCAAATTTCTAATCTAAACATGTTATCTTTTCCATTGCTGCTTTTCTAAGGAAGTATATTTGCAGATATATATATATATATATATTTATTTATTTTTTAACGCTCACTTCTCCAACAGATTTATTTCTTTAAAGGAATGGATTTTGAAGAGAAAAAACATGGGGCAGAGAGGTATGGAATAGAAAATAAACACAAATGTAAGCTGTTTTACTAATTGCTTTATAACCACAAACTAGTACAGAGAATGCCCTGTACAAAACACAATAAAGGTTCAAAGATGGAGGTGTTCCCTTAGGCAAGGCTGAAGACTTCAGTCTCTGGTATTTGGAATTTAGGCTGCAGTCCTTGTTTTTGGATGGATCACTGAGTATGTGGCACAGTCCATGCTTTTAACCAGATTTGAACAGGGGAATAGCCACTTGGCCCAGGTAGAAGTAGATGAAGTGTTTGGTTTCATGTGTCACATAACTACCGAAGTTCCTCCCCACGATGCAGTGCCAGGTGGGGTTGTACTTCTTGTCAAACTCCTTCTTGATATGGGCCGCAATGTCCTTCTCTATATTATACTTTTCCAATGCCTGAGTAGCACACTCCACCGAGTCCTGTTGCATCTCCTCCGACATATCGGCATTCTTGATTACGGCCTTTCGGTCACACATGGTTACCAAGGAGCAAGGGCTGGCCGACTGCAGGTCTCCTGGGGGAGGGGCTGGCGAAGCTCACACCCGTGTAGAGAGGAGGTCGCTACCGAAGCCCTATTTGCAGATATATATTTAAATGTATTTAAGTACAAGAGATAATTTGGCAAGGCTTAAATAGAAAGACAGCCAGATAAGGCCATCTATGAAAATTTATAATCATAAATTTCAAGAAATAGTAAATGAGTTAATCTACACTAAATAATAAAAGATATAAAGTACAGAAATAATTTTAGAGTATAATACCTCTTGTTTAAAACCACACAATCTTGTTTTTTAAACATCTGGGGACAAAATTCATGGTTTGTTTTCTTCATTCTTTACCAAGCCTACTATGAAGAGGTAGGAGTGAAAACATTTGATTCTATATTACTTTTAATATATATTATTTACATTATTATGTTTGTTTTCTAATGGTTGAATCTGTTCATACTTCCCCAACTTCATGGTAACTAAAATCTTCAAAGGTTTGTATCAGAACAGTTAACAAGAAAGTTTAATGCAAGCTTTGAGGTTAATTAATTGATTTTAAAGTGTCAACAGGTTCATCTCTAAGTCTATACAATCTGCTTCACTTCAAGAAAATTGTTTATCCTTTAAATTCCCCCAAGAAAGGAGAGTTTTAAACTCCCCAGAAAATGCAATACATTTTGGATAATGATGAAACTATATCCTATTACAATCAAGTGTGCTCAGGTTTTGTCAAAGTTGTACAACTGTCTACATATTAAAGGATTTCAATGACATTTTTCCCCAGAAAGCTCTACCAAATGATGAACTTTGTAAAATATGAACATTATTTTACACAAATTTGATACAGCTTTTAAAAATCTGAACATAAAACATCCAAATTGGCGCTGCGGAGTAGAAAAGCTACAGCCTCTTTCACAAATGGTGCTGCATCACCTAAATAGCCACATGGAAAAAAAATAAATCTTACTCCTACTTCATATGATATATACAAAATCCAATTCCAGGTAGACTTTTGATCTGTGAAAATTAATACAATGAAACTTCTAGAACATACCATATAAGATCATCTTCATGACAGTATAGGTGGAAATTCTTTAAATAGGATACAAAAAGCACTAACCATAAAGGAAAAAAATGATAAATTAGAGTACATTAAAATTCATCAAAAAGTTCTCCTAAGACAATGAAAAGCCTAGAATGAAAGAATATATCAGCAATATATATGCCCAACAAAAGACTCATATCTAGACTATGTAAGGAACTATAAAACAATAAAAATAGACCACACAATAAAAAAATGGCAAAATACCTGGATCAGCACTTCACTTAAGAAAATATTCAAATAGTCTATAAATACATTAAAAAGTGTTTAACCTTACTAGACACCAGAGACATGCATATTAAACCCCACAATGAAAGATTGCTACACGTATATCAGAATGGTTAAAATTTAAAAGGTTGATAATACCAAATGTTGGTAAAAATGTGGAACAATGAGCTATCACATGCTATGACCCAATAATTCTACTTCTAGATATCTACTCAAAATAATTCATTCATATATGCAACAAAAGGCGTCTACAAAGTATGTACATAGCAGCAATTATTTCTAATAGCTAACCAGAAACAACCCTAATTTCCTTCAGTAATGGAATGGATAAATAGAAGTACATTAATATAATGAAATAAATTACCAAAAAAAAGAATGAAATACATCAAGTAAAAGTAACAAAAATATTGAAAGAAGCCAGACACAAAGAATATATAATACACAATTACATTTGTATATTTTCTCAAAGCAAGAAGAACTAAATATAATGTTAGAGGTCTAGATAATGTTTAACTCTAGGGAGAAGAGGGTAATGATTGGGAGGGAACTCAAGGGGGTCCTCTGAGATGCTGGTAGTGTTCTTTCACTTTATCTGGGTGATGCTTATACAAGTGTTTTCACTTTATAGTGATACTTCCAATTGGCAGTACTTAACTTTATGCATTTTGTGAATATGATACTTCAGTTTTTAGAAAGCTTCTTTCTTTAAAAAAAGAACTTATCTCTTATGGGTGCTGATTTGCCTTGTCAAATAACTCTGGTCCCCAAAAATGTATTATTTAAAGTGTCTTTCAATTTTCACAGGACTTCTCAGAAACATGTCCACTGAATAATATAAATAATGTCAGTAGTACACGTTAAGGTGAAAGTGAAAGTCAATCAGTCATGTCAGACTCTTTGTGATCCCATGGACTCTATAGTCCATGGAATTCTCCAGGCCAGAATACTGGAGTGGGTAGCCTTTCCCTTCTCCAGGGGATCTTCCCAACCCAGGGATCGAACCCAAGGATCTAACCCAGGTCTCCTGCATTGCAGGCGGGTTCTTTACCAGCTGAGCCACAAGGGAACAGTTTAATCATTGTCTTGATTTCGACTGCCACCTAATGGCAAGAATGCTGCACTACACAGAAGCGAACAATCAGGGAGCAAAAGAACCTTGATCTTGGCTACAATTTTCAGGACTGCTACTTCTGTACAATTTATCAGCAAATATCAGATAAATGTTTGCATTTGATGTAAATATTAACTGTAATATTAGGATATGTATATATCAGGACATGAGGTAAATATGACATTCATTTAGGAGTGTTGTCTGACATATAACAGAATTTTCCATTTCTTTGTGTAAGAAGTTAACACTCTATATAATTTTTACTCTTTCTCTTGGCCATATTTTAGAGTCCTTACATACTACAGCCCACTTAGTACAGCAAATATCAGGCAGCAACACAATATATGTGGTCTTTAGTATATTTATAGAGTTGTGCAGTTTTTATCACTGTCGACTTTAGAACATTTTCATCACCCCAAAAAGAAACCCCATACCCATTAGCAGTCACTCTCCATTATCTCCCTATCCCCTGCCCTCCCCCTGCCAGTGCCTGACAACCACTAATCTTTCTCTCTCTACAGATATACCTCTTCTGGCCATTTCAGATAAACAGACTCATATAATAAGTAGTCTCTTGAGACTGGCCAGCCAATTATATATTTTTTTAATATCTTAAATAGAAGGAAAGAATATTTTATATTTACCCACATTTTCACCATTTCCAGTGCTCTTCATTCCTTTGTGTAGTTTTAGGTTTTCATCTTGTTATCAGTCTCCTTCTCCTTGGGGGATTTATTTTAGTATTTCTTGCAGCACAATTTTGCAGGCATTAAATTATTTCAGCTTTGTATATATGGCAAAGTATCTTGCCTTCCTTTTTGAAAGATATTTTCAATGAGATTAGAAGGTGAGGTTGACAGGATTTTTTTTTCTTTTAGTGTTTCACATACAGTACTTCACCACCTTCTACTTTGTATAATTTCCAAAAAGAAATCTCTTGGGTTTTTCCATCTTTCTTCTTCTCTATGTAATAATCTGCTGCAGGCTGTTATCCAGGGCATGCACTTGCATGAGGGGGGCTAATATCAGTTTAAGACCCCGCAGAGTCACAAACAAATGTGAGTCCTTGATATGAGTTTCCCCAACCTCTCCCCCACCTCTCATGGCCGTCTCGAATGCCCTTTAGATGAGACCTCTAAAAAGATTATGAGAACTCAGCTTTTTTTGGTTTGAATTGACCACTCTGGTCTGAGCCAGAAAGCCCAAAGCATTCCATCCACAGATCCTAAAATCGAGGCATGTGCCCCGGGCCCTATAGCCTTCCCCACCTTCACTTCGACTTCAACATGTAGCTTCTCAAGGGATTTCATGTACTTCCTAGAGAAGTAATAGATCTATTTCAACTTCTCTGGTAGCCTGTTGCTGAACTGTGGCTCACCACTGCACACCTTTTGCTATAATTAGGAAATATTGATTTAACAAGGTCATAACAAGCATCCTAATAAGTGAAATAAGATGCAGGAGGGTTAAGAGTCAGAGAAGGAGACAGCAGCAGACCTGTCTGAAGATGGAAGGGAGCTATGTTAATGAATGCATAAGCCACTTTTCCATCCTCACAATCTAGAAAAATCAAGGAAACAGATTCTCCCCTAAATCTTCCTGCAAACACTTCAGTTTCAGCTCAGTGAGATCCATTTCAGACTCTGACTGTCAGAAATGCAAAATAAGTTGGCGTTACTTTAAGCTACAAAGTTTGTGGTAATTTGTTACAGCATACAAAGGAGAGGGATACACCTTTTTTTCATACATTTTGTCTATTTTTGTTTGTTTGTTTAAGGTGACAGTGTGAATCCAGTCTCTTTACCACATTCTGGCATGAAGCAAAAGTCCCCGTCAGTTCTGTTTTTTGTTTTGTTTCCATCCAAGCTAACAATTCCAGTCGGGTAGAAACTAAATATGTGTAAAAACTCTTCCTCAAAGGTCAGATAAATTGAAATGTGTTGAGGGAGTTGTATATAAGGAAAAACCCTAAGGTAACAAAGAGAAGCCAAAAATATAAAACCAGAGTAGAAAACTGAGCATGAAACTATCAGAATATTCAGCTTCACTACGTATTAAAGCACACATATAACAAATAGAATTGTAATGTATAAAGCAAGCATGTAGTCAAAACATTCCTGACCCAGAAGTTTTTTTGTTACATTTGGGAGGTGTGGGGTGCAGGGAAGTAAGCATTTTTGTTTTATCTATGGGATGACTTTAAAGAAGACAAACAGGAAGAACAATAATTAAAACATTTATATTGGTTACTGAGTTGAGGTTTTGTCTCCCTGGACCCATAATTTAGTTACACAAGTCAATCTTTTACCCATCTTGGGAGGAAAGAACTACCTCCTCTCACCCTAAATAAGTAGGTAGAGTCAATATGTGAAAATATTCTGTTAGTTTGGAGTTTCCCTGTGGACAATTTTCTTTTCTGTTTTTTTTTATTCTGGTAAAATAAACCTAAAAAATTTACCATCTTAACGATTTTAAGAGTACAGTTAAGTAGTATTAAATACATTGAGAAAATGAGGAATTATCAAAAAATATGTTGACAATGTTGTGAAACCATGACAATCTGTTTCTATAACTCTATCTTGAAAGACTGAAATTCTATACCCATTAAACCACTCCCGTTTCAATCTGCTTTCTGTCTCTACGATTTTGATTACTCCAAGTAACTTATATAAGTGGGATTATATAGTATGTCTTTTTGTGATGGGCTTATTTCACTTAGCATAATGTCCTGACGGTACGAAGGAAATTAGAATTCTCTTCCTTTCTAAAGCTGACTATTCCATTGTATATATATACACCACATTTTATCTTTCCCTTTATCTGTATATTGGCACTTGGACTGCACCTATTTTAGCTATTGTGAAAAGTGCTGCTATGACTGTGGGTATACAAATAGCTAATCATGATCCCTGCTTTTAGTCATTTTGGGTATATGTTTAGTTTCTTAAGGAACCACTATAACTGTTTTCCATAGTGGTTGGACCATTTTACAAGCCATCAACAGTGATCAAATGTTCTAATTCCTCCACATCCTCTCCTTGTTATTTTCTGTTTTTGTGATGATTGCCATTCTAATGATATGAAGTGGTATCTCAGTGTAGTTTTGATTTGCATTTCCATTATGATTCTTGATGTTAAATGTCTTTTCATGTGCTTATTGGCCTTTATGAAACATAAGCTGGAATCAAGGTTCCTGGGAGTAATATCAATAACTTCAGATATGCAGATGACACCCACCCTTACGGCAGAAAGCAAAGAACTAAAGAGCCTCTTGATGAAAGAGGAGAGTGAAAATGTTGGCTTAAAACTAAACATTCAAAAAATGAAGATCATGGCATCCGGTCCCAACACTTCATGGCAAATAGATGGGGAAACAATGGAAACAGTGAGAGACTTTATTTTCTTGGGCTCCAAAATCACTGCAGATGGTGACTGCAGCCATGAAATTAAAATATGCTTGCTCCTTGGAAGAAAAGCTATGACCAAGCTAGACAGCATATTAAAAAGAAGAGACGTTACTTTGCCAACAAACGTCTGTCTAGTCAAAGCTATTGGTTTTTCCAGTGGTCATGTATGGATGTGAGAGTTGGACTAAAAAGAAAGCTGAGCGCCGAAGAATTGACGCTTTTGAACTGCGGTATTGGAGAAGACTCTTGAGAGTCCCTTGGACTGCAAGGAGATCCAACCAGTCCATCCTAAAGGAAATCAGTCCTGAATATTCATTGGAAGGACTGATGCTGAAGCTGAAACTCCAATACTTTGGCCAAACTGATGTGAAGAACCGACTAGTTGGAAAAGACCCTGATGCTGGGAAAAACTGAAGGCGGGAGAAGGGGACAATAGAGGATGAGATAGTTGGATGGCATCACCGACTCAATGGATATGAGTTTGGGTAAACTCTGGGAGTTGGTGATGGACAGGGAAGCCTGGCGTGCTGCAGTCCATGCGGTCACAGAGTTGGACATGACTGAGTGACTGAACTGAACTGAATACCTTCTTTGGAGAAATGTCTATTCAAGTCTTTTACCCATTTTTTTGTGGAGATATATATATATATATATATATATATATATATATATATCTTTTCAGATTCTTTTCCATTACAGTTTATTATAAGATATTGAGTATAATCCCTTGTGCCATACAGTAGGACCTCATTGTTTATCTATTTTAGATACAGTCATTTGTATCTGTTAATCCCAAACTCCTAACTTACCCGTCCCCTTGTTTCCCCTTTGGTAACCATAAATTTGTTTTCTATGTCTGTGAGTCTGTTTCTATTCTGTAAATAAGTTCATTTGTATCTTTTTTAGATTCCACATATAAGTGATGGCATATGATATTTGTCTTTGTCTGACTTACTTCACTTACTATGATAACATCTAGGTCCATCCATGTTGCTTCAGATGGCATTATTTCATTCTTGCATTCTTTTTTATGGCTGAGTGATCTTCTACTGGGGCTTCCCAGGTGGCGTTAGTGGTAAAGAATCTTCCTGCTAGTGCAGGAGCTCCAGAAGATGGGGGTTTGATCCTTGAGTCGGGAAGATCGTGGAGCAGGAAATGGCCACCTGCTCCAGTACTCTTGCCTGGAAAATTCCATGGACAGAGGAGCCTGGTGGGCTACAGTCCATGGGGTCACAAAGAGTCACACATGACTGAGTGACTGAGCATGCACACGGCAGGATATAAAGTTAATATACAAAAATCAGGTAAATCTCTGTATACTAACAACAATCTGAAGATAAAATTAAGGAAACAGTTTCATTTACAATAGCATCAATGAGAACAAAATACAAATTAACTTAGCAAGGAGTTTAAAGACTTGTACAATGGAAACTATAAATCATTGCTGAAGGAATTTAAAGACGATATACATAAATGAAAACACATCTCTTTTTAATGGACTGGAAGACTTAATGTTGTTAAGCTGTTAATACTACCCAAAGTGATCTACAGATTCAATGCAATCCCTACCAAAATCTCAATGACATTTTTGCAGAAATAGAAAACCTCTCCCAAAATTCATATGGAATGACAAGAGGACCAAAATAGCCAAAACAATCTTGAAAAAGAAGAACAAAAATGGATGACTCATGTTTTCTGATATCTTAAGCTTATTACAAAGCTACAATAATCAAAACAGCACAGTAACAGCATAAAGACATACATATAGACCAATGCAACAGAAAATCAAGAAATAAGCCCTCAAGAATGTGCTCAAGTGGTTTTTTTTTTTTTTTTTTACAAGAGTGCCAATCCTTAAATTTACATGGAATCATAAAGGACCCAGAATTGCCAAAGTAATCCTGAGGAAAAAGAACAAAGCTGAAGATATAACCCTACCAGACTTCAGACAACACTACAAAACTATAGGGATTGAACCCATGTCTCTTGCATCTCCTGCATTGGCAGGCAGATTCTTTACCACTGTACCATCTGGAAAGACCTTATATCCTGCTACTTTGCTGAATTTACTAGTTCTAACAGTATTTTTTTGTGGAATCTTTAGGGATTTCTACCTATAGATCATATCCTCTTCAAAAGAGATCATTTTACTTCTTCCTTTCCAATTTGGATGCTTTTTACTTCTTCTTGCCTAATGACTCTAGCTAGAACGTCCAATACTATGCACTTACCTAATTCTGTCTTTTCCTAATAGGGAAACTAGGATCAAGAAAAGATAAGTGATTTCTTTAAGGTCTCATTGCTAAATAGGGACAGACCCAAGATTAGAAAACTCTATGCTCCCTACTCCCAGCCTAGCATTCTTTCCATTACTGTACCAGCTCAACAAAGATTGGGATTTCTGTATTCCAGACATGTGCATCCCAGTATTAATATTTTAATAGGTATAGTGGAACTACCTACCATTCAAATGGCATGCAATTGCCACTGTCATAACTATTGTGTTGTTTAATCTGCAGACAACTATTATACAGATCTACATGGCCTTTAATTTGAAATTTATAAGTATTTATCATTTTTATTAACATTTTACTAGGAAAAATTCTACATGTATAGAAAAATGAAAAAAAAATTGAAACCCTCCATTACCTTCTCCCTAGAATAGACTTAATATTTGTCAACACTTTGTCATATTTTTTGTGTATTTTTTTCCTAAACCACTTAAAAATAAATTGCAGGTGCCATGACACTTTACCCCTAGTTTACTGCTAAATAGACATTTTACCCCTAAATAATTCAGCAAGCATGTTCTAGGAGAAAGGATATTTTTATATATAACCTCCCTACCACACCAAAGAAAATTGTTAAGAAATTTATGATATCATCTAATTCCTGATTCATACAATTTCCAGAAAAGATGTCTTTAATGTTTGCTCTTTTAAAACAATGGCTCCTACTGAAGAGCTATCAAAAGAACCTATGGAGAAAGCAAAGCAGAGGTTATTATATACTGTGGTAAAGGAAAAAAAAAATCACCATTTCCAATATCAAGTTTTAAGTGCATTTCAGAGGAGGGAAGGCAAAGACAGGATATATAGAGGGTTTGGGGAAGTCATGTTTAAGGTTGGTCTTTTGATTGTGGGAGTGCAAAGTTCATGAGTGGACAAGTGGACATTGTTCAGAGTGGACAAGTTCATGACATAATAGGTTAAGATTGGTGGACAGAATGAGGAAATGCTTTCCAAACAAATCTTGAAGACTAAACAGTTGTTTGATGCTATTTTAGATTTCAAGAAAAGTGCAAGGACAGTACAGAGAGTCCTCTTATACTCGGTTGCAGTTTCCCTTAATATTACATCATTGGGATCATTTGTCAAAACTAAGAATCTAACACTGGGACATCACTATTAACTGTACTACATGTTTTATTCAGATTTCATTAGCTTTTTCAAACAACATTTTTCTATTCCATCATCCAGTCTAGAATACCACATTGCATTTAGCTGCCATTTCTTCTCAGTCTTCTCTAGTTTTTCAGATGTTCCTTGTTTTTAATGACCTTGGCAGTTCTGAGGTTGGATATTTCTGTAGAATGTCTCTCAATTTATACTTGTCTGAGATTTTTCTCATGATTAAACTAGGATTATGGGTTTGGGGGAAGAATGCCACAGAACTGAAACTCCTTTCTTATTACACCATATTAGGGTATACATGATATCTACATGACACCACCAGTAATGTTAACCTTAGTCACTTGGTTAAGATGGTACCTGCAGGTTTCTCCGCTGTGAAGTTACCATTTTTCCCCATTCTACACTCTGTTCTTTAGAAATGAGTCACTAAGTCCAGCTTAATTCCAAAGCAAGAGAGGTGGTTACTAAGGTCTACTTTAGGAGGGGACAATATCTACATAAATTATGTGGAATTCTTCTGTAAGGAACGTTTTCTCTTCTCTCCCATTTATTTCAATCATTTATCTATACCACCATGGCCTTGTGGACATGTACTTTATACTTTGGGTTATAACCTAATACCACATTATTTTGTTGCTCAAATTGTTCCAGCTTTGGCCATTGAGAGTTCCTTCAGTTTGATGCTTGTGTCTCTTTGACATGCTCAATTATTATTAATTTTTTAGCACTTTCAGACTTCCTGGTACTACAAGATGCTATAAGCTCATCTTGTGTTTCCCTGCCCCAACCAAGAATCAGCCATTTCTCCTAGGAGTCCTGATTCGTTTCAGTAGAGAATGTGTGTTAGAGAATGGTATTTGCTTATTTAACACCAAAAACATTTTGTATAGAGGTATAGCCAATTAACAATATTGTGCTAGTTTCTGGTGAACAGTGAAGGGACTCAGCCATACGTATATAAGGATCCAGAGAACAGTATTTAGATATGAAGATTGGGTATTGGCAGTTCTTACTGCTACTGGTCCTTGCTCCTTTTGAAGGAAATATAAAATTTTTCATCATAAGTTAAAATAGTTGTAAAAGACATTTTCCATGGCACTTTAAATACTGCCTTTAAAAACAGACTGTGACTTTTCTCTTTTATGTGTGCAAAAAATGAAACTGAATAGTTTAATAATTTTATATCCACCATTATATCAAAGACTGATTAGCTATTTACCCAACCTACCTACCTCCTCTCCTTCATAGGCACAAAGCACCTCTTGAAGTTAGACATGGCCATGTAAACTGAATTCTGGACAACAGAATATGAATGGAAGTGATTTATGTTGCTTCCCAGTCTGGTCTGTAACAATTACCAATGCATGATCTGCAAGCTGCTCTCTTTCCTCCCTCTTCCACCAGGTAGATGTTGAGTAACTAAGCACCTATCTCTCTACCAACTATTAGACTTCTATATGAATCAGAAAGTTCTATTTCAGCCATTGAGATTTAAAAATTGATTTTAAAAATAAGCCAGATCAATTTTTTAAGTGTATATGTTAATTGAGGACCCAGATATTGAGTCCTTAAGAATTATCCTTCCTGTGAATCCTAAGAGTCTGGAGTGTCCCCCAGGGTAAGCATTCTGTCTTTGGGAACATTGGTAGAGAGGTTCCCTGTCTATCTGGGGTAGTTGAAGAGCTCTGCTCCACATTGTGAAGACAAGTAGCATGAGTGATAAATAAATTTTTATTGTTTTGAGCTACTGAGAATTTCAGGTTGTTACTGCAGCAAAATCTACATCATCATTTAAGGTAGAAGTGAGGTGCTACCATAACAAGAACCTAAAATCATTAAGAGAGATGGCAAGCAGGAAGGAAACCATTTTCAGAGGATGGAGAGAGAGTAATCTAGGATCTACAGTGGCGAAACATTTCATAAAACTGTTGTTCACAGCTAACTTGGAAGACAGGTCATGTAATAAATCTATAGCTTAAGGGGAAGATTGGAAAACAAAATGTTGTGTGTTCATCACTGTTGGCTACGTGTGGCAAGATATTACAAAAAAGAGATAAAGTGGGAAGAGAGCTGACCAGTTTGTAACTTGTAGAGTTGAAATAGGTAACTACTTCTCAACCCCAAATAGTTCAAGATACAATTGAGAAATGTTTGGAATGATAAATGACGCATAAAGCTCAGCCTGGAGGCAATGCATCAAATTAAAAGAATGGCTTTTTCACCCATTTTTTAAAAACTTTTAATGAGTGGACTAATAGGTCCCAGATCAAAGATCCAACCAATAAAAGTCGTTTGGACACAACGGCTTAGGGAAAAGAGACTAAGGGAAAGTAACTCTTTCATCAAAGTTTGGTAAACCTATGTAATCACTGTGAGAGAGAGGGAGATGGGAAGAAGAGGGAGAGGGAGAGACAGGAGGATGAACTGGGGCTAGAAAACAAATTACATACCAAATGAGAATTACATCTTGAAGGAAGTATGGAGCTGATGAAAATGACTAGTTTGGACTTTTCCCCCCTCCTGGTTATGTCTCTGAGAGAGTTGTACTTCCAAAATAACCACTAACCTAAATGTCTTTTCACCTTTAGAACTCCATCTATGTGCACAAAGCAGACTAAGAAAGCTGCTCAGCCCCTAAGGAGGACATACTTCCCCCAAAAACCTATTCCAGAAGCAGCCACAAAGGATAACAGAAAAGGAAGAATCAGTCACAGAAACAATCATAAGTAGTGGAGAACAGTGAACAAAGGAGCCACTTACAAGGAGCAGAGCTAGGGCTTAATGAAGGAACATTCCCCATCCCCCAGTGATAAAGGGTCCTCAAAACAGCCGCCCACAGGATTTCACAACTACCACAGATGAGCCTCTACTTCCGTTATTCCTTTCAAACAGGAATCTTTGCTGTGACTATCTCATCCATAGGGACAGATAACTTGTCTTCTGGCTGCAGATGGTGACTGCAGCCATGAAATTAAAAGACGCTTGCTTCTTGGAAGAAAAGCTATGACCCACCTAGACAGCCTATTAAAAAGCAGAGACATCACTGAGTGACCAAACAACAGGTATTGATTGTTTGATCTAAGCAGAAAAGGAGGCACATCTGTACCTAATGTATCACTACATGTAACTCTCAGATTCTGGGTTTTGAACTAGATGTCCTGACTAGATGATGTGTTTGGTGTGTCTACCCTGGGAAGGAGATAGATGTATTTTGCAAGCAAGAAGGGAGATTAAATGAATATTTGACGACCAGAAGAGTGGAAGCAAATATTGCTATTCCCTAGTATTTCTGATTTTCTTCCTTCCAGACACACAGTGGGACTACACTTGCTTGCCTGCTCAAAGCTAGTAGTGGCCATGTGATTTGTTTTGGTCAATAAAACTGAATAGAATTGAAGAGTGTCACTTCCAGGAGGAAGCCTTGTAAGAGCTGTTGCATAGTCTGACCTTCTCCCTCCCCTGGTTGTAGTTCCGTGATGTTTCAGAGAGTGAAGCCTCTGCCAACCGGCATCCTTTAGTGAGAACAACATGGAGCAGAGCCCACGGACAATAGCATGAGTGAGGAGTACACTACTGTTCTAAGCCACTGATTTTGAGGATACTACTGAAGCAAAATCTAGTCTCTTCTGATTAACTCAGAAATAGACAAAATAGATAAACAGGAAACAGCTTGTCTCAACTGAAAAAAAGGCAAGATATTTTAAAATAGGAAAACCTAAAAAAAACATCTTTGAAAGATTTTTTTTTTTTGTCTAATTGCTTGGAAACACAACCAATGCCTATTTGTTGTTGTTTGGTCGCTCAGTGATGTCTCTGCTTTTTAATATGCTGTCTAGGTGGGTCATAGATTTTCTTCCAAGGAGCAAGCATCTTTTAATTTCATGGCTGCAGTCACCATCTGCAGTGATTTTGGAGCCCAAAAATATAAAGTCTAGTCACTGTTTTCACTGTTTCCACTGTTTTCCCATCTATTTGCCATGAAGTGATGGGACTGGATGCCATGATCTTAGTTTTTTGAAAGTTGAGTTTTAAGCCAGTCTTTTTACTCTCCTCTTTCACCTTCAACAAGAGGCTCTTTAGTTCCTCTTTTCTCTTTGCTTTCTGCCATAAGGCTGGTGTCATCTGCATATCTGAGGTTATTGATATTTCTCCCGGCAATCTTGATTCTAGCGTGTGCTTCATCCAGCCCAGGATTTTGCATGATGTACTCTGCATATAAGTTAAATAAACAGGGTGACAATATACAGCTTTGATGTACTTCTTTCCCAATTTTGAACCAGTCTGTTGTTTCAGGTCCGGTTCTAATGGTTGCTTCTTGCCCTATATAAGGGTTTCTGAGAAGGCAGGTAAGGTGGTCTGATATTCCCATCTCTTTAAGAATTTTCTAGTTTGTTGTGATCCATCTTTTGTTTGGCCCCTAATAATTTCAAATTTGCAACTTTAATTATTTAAGATCTGATAACTTCCATATCTTCATTCTGAAATTCTTACTGGTCTTGGTTTTATCATTCTTTTTCAGATATTTAAATTTTTATATATTTTTTTCTAAGTATATGTATTTCTGAAGCTATCTCAAATCCCAATCACTTTTGACTATATTTTAAAACGGGAACAAAAAATTCCCATAATGAGCTTGACCTTGGATATCATTATCAACAGTGGTCTTAAAGGAAGGCATAATTTTGCTATCGGCCATTACTCCCTGAAGATGCTGTTGGGAAAGTGAAGTTAGGTAGAGATAGCCTTAAATTCCAGATGTGCCACTTCCTACCAGTATGACCTGGGACAAGTTACTTAAGCTTAACCACTCTCCTCTTAGCGGTGACAACATCTACTTTACAAGGAATTATGAAGACTAGATAAGTAACATATAATATGTTCAAATAAGTAAGTATCCAGCAGATAGTTACTTACAATCATCAGCATGTATTAGGCATATGGCATTCTTTCTTGGTTGCTATTGAAGGACCTGTCATCTGTCAATTTGCTAAAATCCTGGTTGAGTCTATTTGTTGTCAACCAGATCTAAATTAATTATATAAGGTAATTTTTCATTGTGCCAAGTAGTACTTCCCAAACAGAACCCATATTGTATTTTCCCTCAAAACGCATTCCTTTTATTCCAGTATTTTGGCATTTAGTAAGTTTGATATTTACTATCATAGTGTTCATAATTTTGAGACTGGGTTCACATCTGTCCTGGCTGAAGAAGGCCCTCAGGCTGTTCATTGTGAAGCTGCTTTTCTTGCCTTATTGTTCTTCTAATTACTTTTCTCCAAGCCTTAATTCTACAGTTATTCCCTGGAGTCCTTCCTAAATTGGAGATCACTCACACTGTTCTAGGTGTTGATACTCAATGGTTTTACTTAAAGGCAATGTTTTTTAAAAAAAAAAGCAAAGTGCAAATATGAAAGTGTAGAAAGGCAAGTGTCTTCCTTTGCACTCCCACTTTCTAGAAATGTTAACATTTTTAGGCCTTCTTGACTTTTCATCCTGTGCATATACAAATGTTAGGTTTGTTTTTATACATAGAAGGTCATGGTACATGTTCTATTCTGCATCTTGCTTTTTCTCTCAAAAATAAATTATAGATAATTCCGCACTGACTTTCCACTTTTAAAAGATCACATAGAACTAAACATGGAAACAAGCTAAGTGTCCACTGATGGATAAAGGGATTCAAAAATGCAAGATACACACAGGAATATTATTCAGCCATAAAAAAGAAAGAAATCTTGCCTTCTGCAGTAATATGGAAAGACTTTGAGGGAGCTACACTAGTGAAGTAAACCAGGCTGAGGAAAATGGGTGCCGTATGTTCTCACCTATATGTGAAACCTAAAAAAGGGGAACTCAAAGAAATAGCATGTAGAACGATGGTTGCCTGGGACTAGGGGTGGGAGAAAATAGATGCTGGTCAAAGGGTATAATCTTCCGGCACAAGATAAGTAAGTTCTGGAGTCTAATAATATATAGCATGGTGATTATAATTAACAATACTGCATCATACACTTGGAAGTTAAGAAAGTAGATCTTAAAAGTTATCTTCACACACACACACACATACAGAAGTTAATTATATGAGGACAGACGTGTTAACTAACCTTACTGTGATAATCATTTCACAATACATACATGATCAAATCATCATGTTGTACACCTTAAGTTTATATATGTTATTATGTCAATAATAACTGAATGAAGCTGGAAAACAAAAGATCACATAGTACTTTGGGGTACAGAGTATCACTGTTTATCCAGTCTCCTACTAATATAAATTAGAAAAGAGAACATCTACTATAAATAACAAGTGCAGTCACAAAATTTTTGTTATACAGATGTTTCCTACAATAACTGTATCTACATCTATCTATGTCTATCCTTGGGCACTTGGTTATTTTTTTGGAATGGAATCCTAGAGGAATTGCCCTGTTTTAGTTGGTTTCAATAGGTATGCCCCAGATTTTATGTAAAGGTGCAGACAGTGTCTTATTACCCCACCCCCAGGATACCTGAATGTTGCATCAATCTTAGTTTTTAAGTCTTACAGAAAGAATTTTCAGGGACTCTAGGATCTCTTCCTGAATTATTACCAATTATTATCAAACATTTCATATGTTTAGTTTGAAAATTTTTCTTAAAATCCTTATAGTAAGATATTTTTGCCTGCAACCAACAGAAGAATTGACTTATGGTTTGTATTACTTCCTGAAATTGCTGTTAACTAATTACCACAAACTACATGGTTTAAAATAATGGAAATTTTCTCATAGTTCTAGATGTCAGAAGCAAGGTGTCAGCAGGGCCGTTCTCCCTCTGGAGGCGACAGAGAACCCCTCCTTGCCTCTTCCAGCTTCAGGTTGCTCCAGATGTTCCTTGGATTGTCACTGCAGAATTCTAATCCTGTATCTGATTCACATTTCGCTTCTCCTCTGCGTAAGTACCTCTTACAGGATACTTGTCATGGGATTTAGGGCCTACCCATATAATCCAGAATGATCTCAGCTTAAGTTCCTTAACTAAATACATCCGCAAAGATCTTTTTTTCCAAGGAAGGTCACATGCACACATTCTGGGGGTTCTGACATAGATTTATCTTTTTATTAGGGCTACCATTCAACTACACAGTGGCTCAATCAACAAAGGCACTTAAATCATGCTATATAAAAAGAAGTTTGCTTATAACAACCAATTTAGGATTGATGTGGCTCAATGATCTCTTCAAAGACCTTGACTCTCCATCTTTCCCCTTCCACAATTCTCAGCATATTATTTATAACTTTGCCACCTTACATTAATAGTTACAGGACCGCTCCAGGCTTTACATCCCTTAGAGAACTGTAAACACTGCAGGAAGAGAGAAGAGGGGAAAAAAATGTGTTTCCTTTAAGGGAAGAAAGCTTCTCCCTGAAACTTCCACAGCTTCCCCCTATTTCCCAGCACATCCAACCCGGATGGATCACTGGCACAGGGGACAAGAGGATGCCATGACTGCCTTACAGCTATCAAGATACATACCCTGCAGTACATTGGCACACAAAAACTTAGAGTATTGATAGCAACAACAAAAAAAGAAGGGATGGCTGTTCAACAGCAACTTATAGCATCTGCTACAATTCCTAAATGTTTCCTGAAGATCACTAATAAAACTCATCAACCGCTTTATCTACTGATTTACATCACTTGCTTCAATCAATATTTTATAACATCTGCTAAACATTGGGTACTGTGATAGAAATAGGAGTCCAAGATCAAGACATAGGCCACATCCTCAAGGAGGATGAATGAATGGAATCCATTCTTGAATGAACGGAATAAAAAGATAAATACACCTGTAATTCCAGGACAGCAAGACAAATACTACATTAGAGGTATGTGCATGGGGTAGTGGGGAAATAGAATAGATTGCAGCATCTTGAAAGCCAAGCCTGGAGTTGAGTTTCTGGGAAGCAATTAAACAGAGAAAATGCAGGACTGAATAATGGTGTTTTACATAAAGAGCACGCAGAAAGGCAGTGATGACTGGAAATTACCACCACACCTTTGTTTAACTACAAACATTTTAATGAACCTAGAATCAAGGAGCTGTGTGGTATAAGGAGGGCAGGTAAGCTAGTGAGGGGTAGAAGCTAGATGAAGGGCCTATATATACTGAAATAAAGTGACATGATCTCAAAATCTGTTTGGAAGCAACTGAAGGATTTTGATCAGAGGAACAATCAAGACTACTCCTGACAATGCCTGGATATTTTTGATTGCATAACTGTTTCCTATTTGTATAATGTTATGGCTTCCCAGGTGGCTCAATAGTAAAGAATCTGCCTGCCAATGCAGGAGATGCAGGAGCTGCTGCTGCTGCTAAGTCACCTCAATCATGTCCCACTCTGTGCGACCCCATAGACAGCAGCCCATCAGGCTCCCACATCCCTGGGGTTCTCCAGGCAACAACACTGGAGTGGGTTGCCAATTCCTTCTCCAGTGCATGAAAGTGAAAGTGAAGTCGCTCAGTCGTGTCTAACTCTTAGCCATCGCATGGACTGCAGCCTACCAGGCTCCTCCGTCCATGGGATTTTCCAGGCAAGAGTACTGGAGTGGGGTGCCATCGCCTTCTCCAGAGATGCAGGAGATTCAGGTTCAATCCCTGAGTCAGGAAGTTCCCCTGGAGGAGGAAATGGCAACCCATTCCAGTATTCTTGCCGGGGAAATCCCACGGACAGAAGAGCCTGGCGGGCTATAAAGTCCATGGGGTCGCAGAGATGGACACCAGTGAGCAACTGAGCATGCACAAGAATGTTACTGGGATATGAATAGGGGATTTGCAACTAAAATTTTTAATTTGGACTTGGTTTTTTAGAGGTTACTCCAAAAAATTCAAAATTTTGCAATATTTGGTTAAGACAGAATTGTAGAAACCTGGTGCCAGGTCACATATTCCTATAGGCTTCGAAGTATTCTGACCAAAGGAAAAGTTCTATATAAGCCTATACCATAAATCAGTTTAAAATAGCTTCTGTAACAATGTTTCATATTCTGCATAACACAAAGTGAATCATTTGGACAACAGTGTGCAGAAAAAGGATGCTAAAAATATTACTAGACATTACCTTGGCTTCCTTAGAATGGTCTCTACAATTATCTCACAATAGCACACAAGTTTGCTATCCTCAGGCAGACTTATAATTTTTAAAATGACCTTCAAATAAAGGTATAAAGATTTACCCTAGTGTCACCAGAATGCTTCTGGGGGAAAAGCAGAATGATTCAACAGAAAAAACATAATCCTCAGAACTACCTAGATTGGGGTTCAAATTCTGATGTCTTCACTTGCTAGATGTTATTGTATTATTTAATTTCTTTTAAACATTGTTTCCTTACTTATAAAATGTTTATAATAAAAACAGATCAAATTTCATAAGGGCTATAAGTATATGCATGATTCAACTGCATATATAAACCTAATATTATTAGGCTTATAAAACATACTCTAGTAATATACCAAACAAATACTTCTCAAAAAAATACCAGTTGTCTCTTTTTATCTTAACTATACTATATACTACTACTCCCACTAGAAGTTTATTAATGACATAAATATGAATGGTATTTTTTATAGGCACAATAAAGGCAACAAACTTACTGGAAGATAACTGACAATTTCACAACCAGACATTTTGATTTTGTCATTTTCCCCAAGCAGCCAGGAGCCTTAGCTGCTTGAACAGCACACATCATGAGGTATAATTGATTATCTCCTTCCACCCTCAATTCCCAATAAAAAACTCTCAATCATACTAAAAGTTTTTGGACAAACTTTTCTAGCTTCACTACTAATTCCCTGTCCATGACAAATGTTATTCATATAAAAATATAACAAGCAAGAAACTTAACTAGATAAGATGAAATTGAAAGGAAACAGCCATGAACTATTTTCACACTCACTATATTATGCACAGGCTTTCCAGGTGGCTCAGTGGGTAAAGAATCTGCCTGCGATGCAGGAGATGCGGGTTCAATCCCTGGGTTGGGAAGATCCCCTGGCAGAAGGCATGCCAACCCACTCCAATATTCTTGCCTGGAGAATCCCACGGACAGAGGAGACTGATGGTCTACATTCTATAGGGTTGCAAGGAGTTTGGACATGACTGAAGTGACTGAGCAGGCAGCAGGCATATTCTAAGATATGAAGTTTCATAAATAAAATATTACATCTTTTAAGTCTACTTTATATAATGGTTTAGCGGTGTTACCAGTTTGCTACTATGAACTATCGCTACCTACTGTCACAGAGATGATGAGAAAATGAAGTAACATATGTAAATATCTAGAAGAAAAATGTTGGTCCCATTTTTTCATGTCACATTTATCATGTTATAATCAGTCCTGGGTGTTCACTGGAAGGACTGATGTTGAAGCTAAAACTCCAATACTTTGGCCACTTGGTGAGAAGAGCTAACTCGTTTGAAAAGAACCACGATGCTGGGAAAGATTGAGGGCAGGAGGAGAAGGGGACGACAGAGGATGAGATGGTTGGTGGCATCGCCGACTCAATGGACATGGGTTTGGGTGGACTCCAGGAGTTGGTGATGGACAGGGAGGCCTGGCATGCTGCGGTTCATAGGGTCACAAAGAGTCGGACATGACTGAGCAACTGAACTGAAATTGTCTTTATATGTGCATTCATATTACACTGCCTTCCTTCTTTCAGTTTTCAATATACAGATCCATACACTCAAACATTTTAGGGACCCAACAGGTATTTGTAACCATGTCCACAGCAGCATTAATCATAGTAACAAGAAGGTGGAAGCAACCCATTCACAGATTAATAGATAAATACAGCATATATACACAATGGAAGTTTTGATACATCCTACAACATGGATGAACTTTGAAAGTATTATGCTAAGTGAAATAAGCCAGGCACAAAAGGACAAGCACTGCATGACTCCACTTCTATGAAGTATCTAGAGAAAGTAGAATACTTATCAGGGGCTGGAGGAGAGAAGAATGAAGCTTAGTGGGATAATGGAAAAGTTCTGGAGACAGTGGTGATGGTTAGATGACAATAACAATGTGTTTAATGCCAATGAACTGAACACTTAAAAACGCTTAAAATGATAAGTTTTATATGTATATTTAACCACAATAAAAACATTTTTTTAAAAAATTCATGATTGGGGACTACCCTGATGGTCCAGTGGCTAAGACTTTGCCCTCCCAATGCAGGGGGCCCAGGTTCGATCCCTGATCAGGGAACTAGATCCCAGATGCTGTAACTAAAACCTGGTGCAGCCAAATAAATTTTAAAAAATACACAAACAGCACTCAGGTGTTTACAATAAAATCATGATTGTTAAAAGATATATATATATAGTAATGAGATGGTATACCTGATCTATCTTAAATTGGGTGTGGCTACGATCTCGAAGTTAAAGCAGCAAGGAGGTAGATTTCAAAGAACTGGACTTAGGGTTCTAGGGGGCGAAAGGATCTGCAAATGTGAAGTTAAGAGCCACCTTTAAGATTTGACTTTTTTAGAAATACATTTTAATCCTGGGCCTATTCTCTCCATATTACCCTGTTTCTTTTGGTCTTTTCTGACAGCATGTTTTGCTTCCAACAGAGGTTCAGTTTCAGTCTTTCCCCTAGTACTCTACCCTGAAAGTAAAAACCTGGATGTTCTAAGGTGATGCTTCTCAACAGGGGTGATTTTGCCTCCCAGGAGACCTCTGGCAATGTCTGGAGACATTTCTAAGTTCTTTCAATGGGGTTGGGGGGCAGGGGTTGCTACTCGCATCCAGTAGGTATAGGCCAGGGATGGTGCTAACCTTCCCATGAGACACAGGATAGTCTCTCACAACAAGAAATTAACGGGCCCAAAATGCCTATAGTGGTGGGTTGGAAACCCTCTTCTAAGATCTTATTCTAAGGTTTTACTAAGTTGCTTGATTTCTGGTAGAAACTGATTAAAATGGAAGTTACCTCCTTTGATTCCCTACTTTCTCTTTTCATTTACATCTTTTATAGGAAAAAGCTAGTTTCAGCATATATGCTAAGGGTAGGTCTTTTGAGTATACAGGACAAGGATCAGTGGTTATGTTTATGACAAGTGGGGGTAGGTGAGAGGCTATTTACGCTACCATTCTTCTTACCCCGGCCAGTCCTACCATGATACTCTATGCCATGGGACAAGGTGAAAAACAGAAGGGACAAGGTGTAACAGACAGAGAAGAAGGGGGAAAAAAAATCCAAGTGAAACCAGTGGAAGGCAGTGCCTATCCCATGTGGACTGGCTAATTCTTTCCAGTGGCCACTGGATAAGAGGAAATATCTATGAAATTCAATTAAAAACTTAAATCATGGACTTTCTACAAGATACTACTTTTAAACTCAACATAATGTTTATAATTACCTAAAACTTACATTTCTTCTGAGGAGCAATAATCTAAGGAATGTGTAATACTACTGTGTCAATAACAAGATACTCAAATACTTTTGCTTTTATTTTCCTCTTGTATCATACTAAATATCAGACCTGCTATAGCAAGTATAACTCATTTGGTATAATTTAGAAATTTCAAGAAACTACTGAACATTATAGGTCACTGGACCATTATAGTAATTCATTATCATAGTACACATTAAAATGGTGCCTTTTTACAAACACTTTGGGAAACTGACAGTACATACGAAATACCAAATATATACACACGCTTTAACCTAACAATTCCACCTTCAGGTATAGATTCAACACAGATGCATGTATATACTCACGAAATGACAGGTATAAAAATGTTCTCCACAGAATTATTCATACTAGTCCAGAACTAGAAACTATGCAAGTGCCCATCAATGACAGAACGGATAAATTCTGCATATAATAAAAATAAACTAATGAAATACTATTCAGCAATAAGAATGAATGAACTACAAATACATGCAACAATATGAATGAACCTCACGTGGGCAGGTTAAGTACCTTCCTCCTAAAATACCTAGGATTGAAGCCCTGAAACCTGTAAATGTTACCTAATATGGCAAAAGTGATCTTGTGGATGTGATTAAATTAATGATCTTGAGATGGGGGATTGTCCTGGATTATCCAGGTGGGCCCTAAGTGTAGGTGCAAAGGAACATTTGACTACAGAAGAAAGATGATGTGATGATAAAAGCAGAAGCTTTGAACAGGGGAAGAAGGCACAAGCCAAGGATTATAGGCAGACACTGGAAACTGAAAAAAGTTAAGGAAATGGATTCTCCACTTACAATTTCCACATTTAGGAACCAATCTTGCCTCTGACCTAATAAAACTGATTTTGGACTTCTGATCTTCAGGACTGCAAGAGAATACATTCGTGTTGTTTTAAATCCCTTAAGTTTGTGGTATTTTGTTACAATGGCATCAGGAAATCAATACACTCAAAAATAAAACAATGAACAAAAAAAAAGTATATTATGTATAACTGCATTTACATAAAATAAAAGACAGGCAAACTGATTTTAGAAGTCAGAATAGTAGTTACTTCTGGGGAGGAAGAAGAAGGTGTGGAGATAGGGGCAAGAGGAGAGCTTCTGGGATGTTCACAATACTGTTTCTTAATCTGAAGGTGGCAAAATGAATACATTTAATTTGTGAAAACCCTTATTTATGTACTCTTCTACATGTATGGTATATGTAATTTTAAAAACTGATGCCTTTTCAACACTTATCAATTTGATAGCCTGCTGAAAAAGACAGACATATTCAAGGAGGTGGGGAAAATACTTACCAAACAATAACTTTATTTCTCAAGAATACTAAAAATTTTGTTTCTCTCTCCAAAAGTGTTAAAAATCTCAACAAAAGACAGAATATAATAGTTAACTGCTAAAAAATCAACTAAAACACTGCTGAATTAGCTCTGTTATGCCTGCATCCTAAGACTGTAAATTACAAAAATACAAGTAAAACCATATTTTCTAAGAAACCAGTAAACAAAGGAGAAAGTCAAGTAGTATATACCAAAAGATCAAAATTGTTTTGGGGGGCCTAAGATTCTTGAAACTAGTAAAAATGGTAATAACAGAAATCTCATGCCATTAATCTGTACAGATCATTAAATATAAAAACAATTTATAAAACACATCAGATTTTATTGCTTGAAGAATACAGCATATGAAAATCACAAGAATGTCAAAATGAAAGTCACTAGGATTTGAACATATAATACATTATCAGATGCAGTAAATATTAATTAACCTGAACTCTGCATCAAAAAAAAGGTATGGAAAATATCTACGTTTTTTCCTAAGAAACAGATACACTTAAAATAGAAAGTATAAGGATGTTACAGTACAAATTAGAAAAGCCAACACTTATTAACTTATTATTTCTTAGACTAGACTACCTTTGGTACTTAAACTTTTAAAAAAACAATCCCTCTATCTTGTTCAAACGCACTCATGGGTACAGTATCAACTTTAACTCAAACGTTCAGCAGGATTAACCTATTTGTGGCATGGAAGAAGTGTATTTAATAAATGTATAACAATATTTCACTTTTTATAAAACTGCAAAATATGATCATTAAGAAATCTAATACTTGAACATTTGACTTATTTAGCTCTTCAATTAAAACTGGAATTCTAGCAGCCACAATCTATCTTTAGACCTGGTGAATACACAAATTTAAATGATTTGGCAACTGACATAGTAATTTAGATTACTTCATACTATTTTAAGTGGCTTTTCCATTTTGTTTTCAAAATATAAACACAATAGGCCAGTTCTTCAAAACACTGGATTCCTATAAAAATCACCATCATACTTTACTTATTAGAACCAAATTAAAGCTTTTCCCTTTTAATAAGCAGGTTAAAATTATTTATGTTTCATATAGGGCTAATCAATTATGACACATTTTCTTAAACAAAACATTTTTTAAAGCTATCACTCAATTATGATGGAGATAATGATGCCATTTCAAAGGAAGTATTGGACATTCTAGGCCATCTAGTCAAGAAACTGTAAAAGTAATGCTAAAAACAAACAACAAGGAAACTATAACTACAAGTTAAATTACAAAAAGAATCCCCTCTTATAACAAGCATGCTCATTAACTGTCATTTCTTTCCCCTAGGAAAGGTATTAATATTCGCGAACCAACCAATGCAACCTAAGCAATTGTTTCACAAGATGGACTAAGCAAGTAATACTATTAATGATTACTGGAGTGAAATACTAAGAATCATGACAGTCCTCAAAACTGGGCAGTCTTTGAAATGTAATAGTGTAGCTGAAGATGAACTATGCTATAATAAAACGAGTTTTTAGCTCTACATAAAATAAAAACAAAATTGAAAAAATAACCTACCAAATTTTACAACTACTATTGAACATACTCCTTTCTAGTTTTTGAATGCCTTGTTTTGAGATCTTTTTTAAACAAGTATATTTATCTGAGCATGTATGTTTATTGCCTGTATGCATATACTCATTTTAAAAGAGAAAATCCAGATACTGCAAAACTGAGCTTTGTTTTTTCACCAACCTGATCTAATGTCTACTATATCACACAGCACCTCCCCCAAATAATTTAAAATTCCCAATTTTTAGTTTAGTTAAAAGGGCAGAGGAAATGCAAATGAAGATTTAGAGCTTCTGTATAAATTTCACTGTATTTTTATAAACTTGAAGTTTTCTGTAACACTGTTTATTGATCAAACAGACTCACTGCTATCTAAAATTTCATAAACACCATTAAAAATTCAAAATTGATATTATACTGAACCTTAAATTTTCAACAGTTCAAAGAGACAGATTTTACATGAATAGCACACAACAGATGAAACTTAACAGCAGATATCCCTAGAATACCAATGGCAAGTCCACCAAGATGCAAAATTACAGATAAGCATTTTTTTCACTGTTTTCTTGTGCAGAGAAAAACATTTTAAAGGAAATAGAAACTCAGCTGGTGAATTTCAGATATCATCATCATCTTCTTCATCCTGAGAAGATCCTGCCTGGTTGGATGCACTTGCTGATGCAGCAGCAAGCTGGGCTTGTTGGGCAGCTTGCTGCATTTGAAGCCATTCCTGTTGGGCCAATTCCGCTTGTTGCTGTCTAGCCTAAACACAAAAAACAGAAAAAAAATTTTTTTTAACCAGTAACATGCACACTTTGTATATTAAGCCAACCATAAACTTAGTCATTATTAAATTGGGTATTTTCCAACCACTGTAGTTTTTGTACATCAGGACAACATGAACTCTGTAAGAAAATATAATGAGAGACTGCTTCTTCTCAATTCTCTTTTATGTCACATAATGGTTCAACTGAAGAACCTAAAAAAGTTCACAGAAAAATCGCAACATTCTCTCCTTGGTTTTCTTTTCCCTGTGTCTGTCTCTCTTTTGTTTCACCTGACTCTTCTGCCCTCTCAACTTATAATTTTGACGTAAATACTTTCAATCTAAAAATTTTATCTGTGGTTTAGAATTTCACTAGTATAGTACCTCTGTTACAGAAAAGTACTGAACATGAAAGCAATACCTATCTTAATATTTCTTTTAAGTTTCTATCTTAGTTCCCTACCCTATGGATACATTTCTTTCTTCTTCTGTCCCTTTCCCCTCTTTATAAATGCACACATATGTATGCGTGCACGCACACACACACACAGAACATACCCTTCCCACATACAAACTAGTGAAACTACTTATCTAGTACTGAATTTAAGTAGGATAGTTAAAATCCATTCATTTTAAATAACTTCTATAAAAACCACCACTGGATCTGAGAAACCAAGGTACATCCACATGCATTACATGGTTCCTTCCCAACTTAATTTCATCTATTAGCAGAAAAACCACAAGAAGAAGGGAAAAATGAATCTGTTCTCGAAAAAAAAAAAAAAATCACATAATTTCCCATTAAGAGTTTACCAAAACAATGTTGTTTCTCCATTTCTGCCTTTTTTCAGAATTAATCTTTTAGGCTGATTCCAATTGCTTGCCAGTATTTAAAAGACACATCGGTTTTCTTGATCTTTCTAGGTCACATTCTCCGCTCTATTTCATAGTCTATAATTCTCTATGCATTCCCATAGCTATCTATTTTGTTCTCTAGTTACCTGAGTATATTATCTTTTTTCTCCTCTAGACTTGAGAATAGAAAACGTTTCCATATTCACTGCTGCCTTCCCAACATACAGGCCCCAAGGATTTCTGAATAAATGAATGTTTTGTGGGAAAACAATAATGCTCAGCATAACCTTAAGATTTTTTTTATCATGTACATTTCTAACTTTTCTTAATAATGTTATGAATTTATTATCCAAACATTCCCTGGGGGTAATTATAATACATAAAAACATCATTTAATTGTTACCAATTAAGTCCAAATTTCTCAGCCTAGAATTTAGACCCTCCAAATTACAGTCTGCTCCACTATATTTTCTCTAATCTTCTTTCAAAGCATTTCCCTAGTGCTAAAAAAAAAAAAAAAAAAAAATCCCACCTAGAACATAAAATGTTTTCCAATTATACTTCATACTCTCCCGTTTTTGCTACCTTTACTCAGGCTGATAGTCAATCTTTTTGAAATCTGATTTTCACCTACTATAATTCCTCTCTTTCTTTAAGTACTTCTGAAATACTGTTTTCCCCAGTAGGTTTGTTCCTGATTCCTTCCAGTATTATTTGGGGTCTAATAAGGAGATTAGACTCCACTCCTTTGACTGTGTGGATCACAATAAACTGTGGAAAATTCTAAAAGATATGGGAATACCAGACCACCTGACCTGCCTCTTGGGAAACCTGTATACAGGTCAGGAAGTAACAGTTAGAACTGGACATGGAACAATAGACTGGTTCCAAATAGGAAAAGGAGTATGTCAAGGCTGTATATTGTCACCCTGCTTATTTAACTTCTATGCAGAGTACATCATGAGAAACACTGGACTGGAAGAAACACAAGCTGGAATCAAGATTGCCAAGAGAAATATCAATAACCTCAGATATGCAGATGACACCACCCTTACAGCAGAAAGTGAAGAGGAGCTAAAAAGCCTCTTGATGAAAGTGAAAGAGGAGAGTAAAAAAGTTGGCTTAAAGCTCAACATTCAGAAAACAAAGATCATGGCATCTGGTCCCATCACTTCATGGGAAATGGATGGGAAAACAGCAGAAACAGTGTCAGATTTTATTTTGGGGGGCTCCAAAATCACTGCAGATGGTGACTGCAGCCATGAAATTAAAAGACGCTTACTCCTTGGAAGAAAAGTTATAACCAACCTAGATAGTATATTCAAAAGCAGAGACATTACTTTGCCGACTAAGGTTTGTCTAGTCAAGGCTATGGTTTTTCCTGTGGTCATGTATGGATGTGAGAGTTGGACTGTGAAGAAGGCTGAGCGCCGAAGAATTGATGCTTTTGAACTGTGGTGTTGGAGGAGACTCTTGAGGGTCCCTTGGACTGCAAGGAGATCCAACCAGTCCATTCTGAAGGAGATCTACCCTGGGATTTCTTTGGAAGGAATGATGCTAAAGCTGAAACTCCAGTACTTTGGCCACCTCATGCGAAGAACTGACTCATTGGAAAAGACTCTGACTGGGGGGATTGGGGGCAGGAGGAGAAGGGGACGACCCAGGATGAGATGGTTGGATGGCATCACGGACTCGATGGATGTGAGTCTGAGTAAACTCCGGGAGATGGTGATGGACAGGGAGGCCTGGCGTGCTGCGATTCACGGGGTCGCAAAGAGTTGGATACAACTGAGCGACTGAACTGAAGGAGACAGACTAAGTCACACTAGTTAAGGAAACAGAAAGAATATAAATATAAAAGATCATTAACCAAGTATAAAGGTGATAACTAGGTAATTGAAGAGGCAAGAAACAAACACTAAGATTTGTGTGTGGCAACTACAGGAAGCAACCATCAACCTTAAAATTGAAACAAGGGAAGAGGCTGAAATTTTTAAAACTTAGAAGGTTTGAGGAGCCAACCACAGAACTGAAACTCAGACTTCTGAAGGAGTGTATTTGGCTGGTACTACCATCTCTTAAATTTAGAAGAGGGCCCCAAGGTTTGAGACCCACATACCTGAGGAAGGGGATGCATGTTCGGGTTGGTTCTGTAAGTATTAGAGAAACTGCAAACCAGATTCAGTTGCTGCTACAGGAAAAAACTGATGCAGCCAGGGTGAAGCATTGCTGCATTGCTCAAAGGAACCTGAAGCCAGCTGGAAGTAAAAGAAAGGAACAAGTGCCTTCTTCCACCCAGCCATGTAATCTCCCTTCAGAGGCCCCCACTAGCAGCAGAGTCTAGGGAAGTCAGCTAGAACAGCAGAAACACGGTTTACAGACTACTGGGTCCATTCTCAAAGCTAGCACAGGAAGGGGGTTTCATGCTGAAACAATTGCTTAGTAACTGGCACACTTCTACATTAAAATCTGTACTTGGGGATCTCTTTATACCTTCCTCATGAGTAGTCAACCTCATATAACAGATGTTAAGGTATCTATATTATACCTCCCCTCTGGGAAAAAAATGTTTTCTGTGTTTGTTTAGGAAATTAAAGACCAGGTATTCTAGTAACTACTTCTACCTATTTTAATAAAGAAATATGGAAAATATTTCCATAATACACAGGCATATTTACTATTATGGCAGGAATACCCAGAGTTCAAAACAGACTAAGAACACTTCACAGAAAATACTTGAAAATTGTAGGGCAAACCAAATATATCAATTTAATCAACTTAAGAATATCTACTCTGTGGTCTAATCAACTATATATAGGTATAATTTTGTGGCACAAAAAAAATTCAAATAATCTCAAGTCTCTACACAGGTTTTATTGCAAAGCTGCTTTATCTCAGTTTGTTCATTATATTCTAGTTTGTTCAATGATCTGCAAAGACATGTACTGGTTATACTTAAAATTTAACTGACTTTTTTACGTACCATTGCCCCATATCAGCACCCATACTTTCACAAAGCACTCTGATACCTTTAAAATCAATACTGATTGATAAATATTATTTGTATTCATGTCTATAAATTAACATTTTCAGTGGTATTTATTCTAATTTATTTCCTTCCATTTTGCTTCTTACCCAATCCATCCAAAGTGTTTTCCTTCTAAAATGGAAAAGTGAAGGAGAAGTAAATAGGGATTACTTGCTAACGCACTTCTTCTGGAAATTTTCATTACGTTTTAAGACTCCCACTCCCACATACTAATATGATTCATTTACAATTTACAGTTAACTTTAACCTCAACATATTATTGGTACCTCCTTTTCAAATATTTGCTGCTAGCACTGAAAGACAGCTTCAAAAGAGGCTGCTTTTTGTTAGTATGTAAAATAAAGTCTAAATGATTATGTGAAATAAAAGTTACGAAAAAGATGGTATAATAATTTATCAGTTCCATTCATATTTTAGACTAAAGTATTAATACTATGTGCTCTAGGAAAAGTACTAAGCAGCTACAATAATTTTAGTTCTCTTCTGATTTTTCTCACAAGAGCAAAGAAATACTAGGGTATTTTTTATCCATAGGTCAGGGCAAGACAGAAAGGAGATAAGGGAGAAAAAAAAAAAAAAACAGACAACAAGGGCAGAAAAGTGAAGACAGAATTTGCAGCCAGTAGATTATTTCCTTCATTCAATTTTTTGTCATAGAAATGATGAAGTACATTCATTCCACTTAAAAGTTCCAAAATAAAATTTAAGTAAACAAAATGGTGGCTAGAGTATTAGCACAGTATTGTAGAAAGAGCACAGGTTTTGAAGTCAGAAGATATTTACCCATTTCATTTGTCTAAGTCAATCCTTCCCAGTAAACTAAGCATAATGACATAACCCCGTCTTTTTTTACACTATTATAAGATTAGCAACTAGCACTGTATCTGGTAAATAGTGAAGACTTTAATAATAAATATCTGTAGAACAAATGATCTCATGAAAGTCTCTCCATCTCTGAGTCTGTTTCTTAAAGTGTAAATGGGTACAGTAAAATTTGTTTTGTTCATTGAAAACTCTGCAAAGTATATAAAATGTTTAGCAGAGCATCTTTCCCTTTATCAAATATTTACGCTGGCACCCTGTAGGTGATCTCCCATAGTAGAGACTCAATAAATAATAGCCACTAGCTTTTTAAAAAAACTTTCAATCCTCCATTGGTACCTCCTATTCATATGGATTACAACACTGTTTGCATGTGGTCTTACCTGCCTCAAAGGCTTTTCTACTTAAGTACCTGTTTTCTATGTTGTGAGGATTAAATGATACTGGTAAATCACTTGGCACATGATTAACACATGGTTAGAACTCAATAAACATTGGTAAGCTTTATCTTCCTTATCAGTTTAAATGGTATCTGGTATCTAGTGCTTGATAACTTAAAATTTAAATACTTAAACCAAACTGGTTGTTAATGACTATAAAGAGATCAGTTATGGAACTAATCTGGAAAAGACCTAAAATGGTATTTCCTAGTTCTAATAGTAGTTATAGTAACTTGTATCAATTCTCACCTCTTCTATTCAAACCAAATCTGTCTTCCATTTTCAAGTTGAGAAGCCAGAACTTTGTAGGGAAAAAACAGCCTCACTTCTCCCCACCTCCTTTTTTTTTCCATAATGGTGAATAGATTCTTGAACCTCCTCAAAGTTCAGAATCATAATTTATAAGATCAAGGTTAAAGTAAATGATTTCAAGTCTGTTCCACCCCTAGAATTCTGTGCTTCCCTGACTCATCAATTTAACTCAGTCATTTATTCAACAAATATTTACTGAATACTCCCCCTGTGCTAGTTACCAAGTCAGATGGGTGCTGCTGCTGCTGCTGCTGCTGCTGCTGCTGCTAAGTCACTTCAGTCATGTCCGACTCTGTGCGACCCCATAGACAGCAGCCCACCAGGCTCCCCCGTCCCTGGAATTCTCCAGGCAAGAACACTGCAGTGGGTTGCCATTTCCTTCTCCAATGCATGAAAGTGAAAAGTGGAAGTGAAGTTGCTCAGTCGTGTCCAACCCTCAGCGACCCCATGGACTGCAGCCTTCCAGGCTCCTCCGTCCATGGGATTTTCTAAAGATACAATTAATAATAGGTCCAGCCGTCAGCGAGCTTACAAACTGAGGGCAGGGACAGACAATTATAAAGGACCACAAAGCACTATTCCTATGATGAAATAAGTATCTCTACGGAACTGAAACACTGTATTTTACATCCTCTTTACCAGAGAATCACCTCTGACCCAATGATTTAGGTCTAACTTTCAAGATCTTCCCACTGGAAAGTGAGTTCAATGCTTTATTATACTTATAGACAGTACTTATAGACAGTCTGCTTGAGCAATCTGAGCATTTCAGTAGTACCCAGAAATGGAATGGACTATTTTTTAAGCTGTTCTTGTAAATCTTCAAGTTTGTAATTCCTTGCTCCTGCCTTTGTAGGGTAAACAGGAAGAAGGTACAGAGAAGAGCAAGTGAAAATATGATTAAGATATCTCAGTCCCTGGTGATAAATTTAGCCTTGGTCAGTGATCTGCATTCTTAACAACCAGGTTATTAAGCTCTCAGTCTTACATGGAGTGAATATTCAGTCATTCAAGGATCACTGTAGGGTTTCCCTCGTGGCTCAGTGGTAATTCGCCTGCCAACGCAGGAGACGCGGGTTCGATTCTTGACCCAGAAAGATCCCACATGCCGTAGAACAGTTAAGCCTGTGTATCACAACTACTGAGCCTGTGCTGTAGAGCCCAGGAGCTGCAACTACTGAAGCCTGTGCGCCCTGGAGCTCGAGCTCCATGACAAGAAAATCCACCGCAAGGAGAAGCTCCTGCACTGCAACTAGAGAGTAACCCCTGCTGACTGCAACTACAGAAAAGTTCACATACCAATGAAGACCCAGCACAGCCAAACATAAATAAATAAATACTTTTTTTTTTTAAAGAAAAGAACCGTTGTACACTGTAACTACCTGCTCCCTAACTTCAAGGAACCTGGCAGAGGAGGAGGGAAGGCCAATTTTTCCCTCTCAATTTCTTCTTCTTGCTCTTGCCTGTGGGTATTCTGGACCAGGCCCAGTGCATCCCATGCCTGAGTGGAAAGGACTGATGGAAAGCTTTTTCTTTGCATCAGCATGGGGTATATGTGCATATTGGTTGTTGGGTTATTCACTCCACATGGAAACTGTGTTGCATGCTGCATGGGCTTCTTCATCTCCTAATCCTCATCCCTAGGTATTTTTACCAGATAATGAAGGCTGCCAGCCTTTGTTGCCTCTGCTGTAATACGAAGGCACAGTGAGTCATGGAGACAAAGGGTAAGAGATACTATAGTGGTCATCTTTGGAAAATATGATCTTCCACAGAGGGATGATCCAAAATATATTACAGAGCTTGTTTCTACTGTCACCAAGGGACCTGGAAGGGAATGAAGAAGGCACCCAGGATTCTGACAATGGGCTAAGGCAGGCCAAGAAGATGGCAGAGCAGTAACACTGGAGAAATTCTGAGAGGCTAGTCACAAACTCCACTCAATTCCAGCTCCCGGTGGTCTCCTTTCTTTAAAAACAGAGGGAAATAACAAATAGTTCTTGTTGCTAATCCTCCACAGACTGGACATTAGAACAAGCGAAAAAGGAGAAAAGTTTTCTGCCTTTCTCTGCTCCACTGGCCCTTCAAAGTTTTTAAGATCAGAGTGTTTTAAAGGTGCAGTAAAGACCTAAGTTAACTAAAAAGTAAACGTTAGTCAGATTTTTTTTATATGCTGTTCGTCTAAAAATTTGATAAAATATTTTCTCACCAGTCCATCAGTTTAAATCTTACGAATGTTAAGGTATACTTTTCATGCTTTTAAATGGTCATTCTGCCTGAAAAAAACATCAAAGTAAAGTCTCAGTAGTCATTCGGAGTTGTTCTCCTCAGAAAACAGGCTGCTGCAAATATTTACTTTTATGTAAAGTAAATAGCCGGCCAAATAGAGTCAAACTGGCCAGATCTAACATCAGACTCTATGATCAAACAATCAGCCACAAAAACAAAATTTTGGACATGCATATTGACTTGGGAAATTATTTTAGAAAACAGTATGATTTTGGTGTACAAAAAAGGGTCAGATTCACATGAAATAAGTTAATATGTGTTACTTACTTTTGCAAATAATTCCTGTTGCTGTCTCAATAATTCTTCTTCGGGAATGCCGAGATTTTCCAAACGAGAACTGGCCTTTCTTCTTTTTAATGCTACTGTCTTGCATTCTTGTAAGACTTCTTTTACTTCACTGATATAAGAGCCAAAGCCTAAACTTTCTAGTGCTGGGAAAATGAAAATATGAAAATATCAGAAAGTGATAAAACACCACTTTTTCTTCACCAGTGGAATATTTTGTGAAGCTTGCCAATGGGGTGGTGGGGGTGGCAGAGGGAGGTATTTGGAGGGGAAGACTACTGTCTTCTAATAATTTTACCTATTTTACGGTGCACAATAATCATCCATATGGCTAAGACAAAATATTTTATCAGCTTTCTTAATATTAGATTGCAAATTAGTTAAAACTTAAGGAACATATCAAGGCACAGGCCTTCACTTTTCCTTTTCTTTTTAGTTTTTTAAAAACTAAAGCATTTCCTGTGAGGAAAGAAAAAAAAGGCCCAATGTAAGAACATGTGGTTTTACCAAGAAAACATTTTTTCCTATACCAATCATAGTAAATAAATTAAGTCAGTGATTTTCTCAAAGAATACAAAAAAGGAAATATTTGGAATATATTTGTTAATAAAACGGCTTAGAAAAAGTAGGCTGGTAATATAAGCTTTATCTAACTTACAGTAGGATAGGAGGAATTAAGTTCTTTTGTCTAATATACCAACAGGAAACTATTTTTAGCAAAGACACGCAACCTGCCAAGTTTAAGAAATACTGCTGGAAATAACTTATGAAATTTGGAATTTATTCAGTCAAAGACCCTGAAAATCAAACTTACAAGAAATACTGCAAAAATATTTAAAGTGATGTGGCAGAAAAACTGAGATAAAGAAAGACGATAAGGATAAAAGAAACATCAACAAAATATTCTATTTTTTCACATTTAGAAAAATTTTATAAGAAAATAATGCCTCTGTAATCTAGAAAGACAAAGCATAAAATTTCCTTTTGGTTCACAGTATTTAAAATTATATAGTTTTCTATATGTTGACTAATGCCCCAAAGTCATATTTTGCCTTCTGAACCAACAATGAAATACAGGTGGTAAAAAACATAGTAAATAAACTTATTTTTACAGATTTTCAACTGTTATGATGAACCAGACTCCCTCACTAAAGATGTCCTAAGTTCTCACTGAATCTGCTTTTCAGGGAGAAACCAAATATACCTTTAAAATGTACATTCCCATGTAAGCTGAAGTTTTTAAAGGCATCCTGAGTGATTTACAGTTTTAAATTATTTCGTTATGTTAAGCTGTTTTCATCAACCATCTTTAGAAATAACCTGATGTCAACAAGAAGTAGACTGCTACTACTTGAATTTTAACTTAAGAGATCCCATCTTTTGACCCTCCCCAAATTTCAATAAGACATTATTCTGAGTTCTATTTACCAAATTACCAAATTAACTACCACCTAATTCCTGGCCTCAAGGAGCTTGGGAGTACAGTAGGAAATTAAGTGAAAACTAGGCAGCCTAAATTTTTTACTTGAATTGACAGACATTATTTTTTAAGTGTTAATGCTAGAAGCCAAAGCTTTTCATTCATATTTTCTCTTTTTAAAGGCACAAGCATAGTAGTATATTTTCAATAATACTGGCCGGAAATAATATCAAAAGAAACTAGTAAATGACTTATGGTGTTCCACTACAATCTAAAGAAAAGTTTTATTTCCTTAGCCCTACAAGATCCTCCAGGATCTAGCCCCAGCTACCTTTCCAGCTTTATTTCTGCCATTAAATCCCTGAATACTTTGCTAAACCTGACCACTCAGTGTTTCCCAATAGGCACTGGTTTCCCATATTCATGCTGACAGTAATTCATTCACAACCCAGATCAAACTGTCTTCAAATTAAGCTTGCCTGATCCTCCTAGATAGAAATCAGTTCAGTTCAGTGGCTCAGTAGTGTCCGACTCTTTGCGACCCCATGGACTGTAGCACGCCAGGCTTCCTTGTCCATCACCAACTCCCGGAGCTTGCTCAAACTCATGTCCATTGAGCCGGTAATGCCATCCAACCATCTCATCCTCTGTCGTCCCCTTCTCCTCCTGCCTTCAATCTTTCCCAGCATCAGGGTCTTCTCAAATGAGTCAGTTCTTCACATCAGGTGGCTAAAGTATTGGAGTTTCAGCTTCAGCGTCAGTCCTTCCAATGAATATCCAGCGTTGATTTCCTTCAGAATGGACTGGTTGGATCTCCCTGCAGTCCAGGGGACTCTGAAGAGTCTTCTCCAACACCACACTTCAAAAGCATCAATTCCTTGGGACTCAGCTTTCTTTACAGTCCAACTCTCACATCCACACATGACAAATGGAAAAACCATAGCTTTGACTAGATGGATGTTTGTTAGCAAAGTTAATGTCTCTGCTTTTTAATAGGCTGTCTAGGTGGGTCATAACTTTTCTTCCAAGGAGCAAGCGTCTTTTAATTTCATGGCTTCAGTCACCATCTGCAGTGATTTTGGAGCCCAAGAAAATAAAGTCTCTCACTGCTTCCATTGTTTCCCCATCTATTTGACATGAAGAGATAGGACCAGATGCCATGATCTTAGTTTTTTGAATGTTGAGTTTTAAGCCAACTTTTTCACTCTCCTCTTTTACTTTTATTAAGAGGCTCTTTAGTTCTTCACTTTCTGCCATAAGGGTGGAGTCAGCTGTGTATCTGAGGTTATTGATATTTCTTCCAGCAATCTTGATTCCAGCTTGTGCTTCATCCAGCCCAGCATTTCGCATGAGGTACTCTGCATATAAGTTAAATAAGCAGGGTGACAGCATACAGCCTTGACATACTCCTTTCCTGATTTGGAACCAGTCCGCTGCTCCATGTCTGGTTCTAACTGTTGCTTTTTGACCTGCATACAGACTTCTCAGGAGGCAGGTAAGGTAGTCTGGTAATTCCATCTCTTTAAGAATTGTCCACAGTTTGTTGTGATCCACACAGTCAAAGGCTTTAATGCACCAGAAATAGAAGTTTTTCTGGAATTCTCTTGCTTTTAGACAGAAGTAATCTCCCCTATTTGAAACTTAGTTCTCACTGTATTTGTATAACCTTGGATATGTCGCTTAATCTATGCTTCAATTTTCCATCTCTAAAATGAGAACAAAGTGTCTATTTTATAATATCTTCCTACAATCAGAAGCACTATAATGGTTAAGCATGCAGCCCCTAAGGCTGCCAGGAATTGACTCCCAGCTCTTAGATTAGCTGTGTGACTTATGTTCCTTCACCTCTGTTCTTAGAAAACAAGAATAACAGTACCTACATTTCATCAGATCATGTTGTTACTAAAAATAAATGAATTAATATAAACAAAGAGCTAAGAACAGAGTTTGGCCCACAGAGGAGCAAAATAAAGCATTCATTATTATATTATTGTACTTTATTACTTTAAGGGTTGGAGGAATCAACAAGTAATTAACTGAAGGCATTTAACACAATGTCCAACACAGAGGAGTTCCTTACCTAACTTGGACTTTGTATTATTCATCTTCAGTTTTTAAATTTATTTTTTCTCTTACATTTTAAAGCGTACGCTAGTAAGTGTACAGGACCCAAATAAATGTACAGCTATGCACTGTTGCTGTTGTTTAGTCACTCAGTTGTGTCCAACTCCTTGTGAACCCATGCACTATAGCCGACCAGGCTCCTCTGTCCATGGGATCCTCCAGACAAGATATAATGGAGTGGGTTGCCATTTCCTACTCCAGGGGATCTTCCCAACCCAGGGATCGAGCCTCCATCTTTTGCATTGGCAGGAAGGTTCTTTACCACTGAGTCACCAGGGAAGCCACACAGCTACTACCACCCCATTAAATTCTAGCTAAACAGGTATATTAAATTCACAAAATTAACGAATCAATGCAATAGAGAGACAACTCTTCAAAATGTCATGAGTTCAAAATTAGATATTAAAAACTCCAATCCAATCTACTTTAAACCATGGAGGGCCTGGGTTAAAAAAAAAAGAATCGCTATTAAAATCATTAAGGTTGACCCTGTATGCGAGACAGCAAAAGAGACACAGATTTATAGAACAGGCTTTTGGACTCTGTGGGAGAGGGCGAGGGTGGGATGATTTGGGAGAATGGCATTGAAACATGTACAATATCATATGTGAAATGAATCGCCAGTCCAGGTTCGATGCAAGACACAGGATGCTTGGGGCTGGTGCACTGGGATGACCCAGAGGGATGGTATGGGGAGGTAGGTGGGACGGGGGTTCAGGATGGGGAACACGTGTATACCTGTGGCAGATTCATGTTGATGTATGGCAAAACCAATATAATATTGTAAAGTAATTAGCCTCCAATCAAAATAAATAAATTTATATTAAAAAAATCATTAAGGTTGAGAACACTGCTTTCAAAAGAAAACTGCAAGTAAATCCAAGATTAACATTAAATTTTATTGAAAAAGCTGTGCTCTCAACACTGAGCACACTGTACTCTCAAAAAAATGGTTCAACAACAGCAGCCATAAATTTAATCTCAAAACTGTACTGGCTATTCCTAATTTTAAACACATTTTGGCTAACAAATATGATTAACTGGATACAGCATTTCCTAAACAGAGATATTTCAATCTGTTATCATGCAGTAGTAATACCCCCATTTTACATAAAGGAGAATCTTAAAGGAGAAAGGAAACGTCTCCTAAGCAGGACCACCTTAGCTGTGCAGGTTGTTCAGTGCACAACAGCAACGTATCTGGGAGAGCCAATCATACTGTAAACATCACAGATTTAAATTCTTATTATGGCACTTTTTCTGGCAGATGGTAATAAAGGTTTTCAAGGAAGGAGTTTTTTTTTTCTAATTTGTACAAAGGGATTTTATGGACTGCTGATGGCCCTGGCTCTAAGGATCTCAGAGTAAAAGCTAAAACAATAAAGATAAAATGAATAACAGTACATCTATTTTAAAATTTGTGGATAAAACACATATCACTTGTTTCTTAGAGGTCTGCTGACATCTACCTTAAAACTGAATCCAGAAAAGCACACAGCATATCAGGGGGGAAAAAACCCTTAGCAATATTTTTTCACTTTGAAAGACACACAGTTATATTACATAAAAAGAAAGGTAAAAATGTACACCCAACAACAATTTTAACACAGGCATATCTTATATTTTACAGTAATGATGTACTCCCCAAAAGTTTTAACATGAATTTGTGTGAATTATTTTATCCTTCAAATGCAGTGTATGCTTTTCATTTAAAAAAACTAAAATACAAAACTAATTTCTCTACTTTCTTTTGTTTGTGCGTTAAGGGAGGGAGGTGCTGTAGTTCACTTAAAATACATTAAGAGAAGGTAGGCCAAAGCGATTTCTTGGCTTAATGGCCTAACAAACACCCTTAAGATTCATGTCATCTATGGCAGCGGTCCCCAAACTTTCTGGCATTAGGGACCAGTTTTGTGGAAGACAATTTTTCCATGGTGGTAATGCAAGCAATGGTGAGTGGCAGATGAAGCTTCCTGCTCATCCACTGCTCACCCTCCTGCTGTGTGGCCCAGTTCTAACCAGGGGTTGGGGATCCCTTCTCTATGGTATCACCATTCCTAGGAATCCGGGACAACAATGAGAGATGGATGGCAGAGCAAGAATCAAATATCATTCATCTTTATATCCTTAGCAGTATCTAGCACAGTGCCAACTCAAAAGTTAACTGCTGGGTGGCAGAAGAAAAACAAAAACAAAAAACATATTGATTTTAAAGAAGATAGTAAAGTCCTAACTTGAAAAGTACCTGTGTGTGATAAATTGTTCAATGCAAATTACACGTGTCCCTTCAGGAAAAAAGTATCAGTATGGATGCTTATCTAGGCAATACAATACTATTCTCATTATTATTACTATTATTACAATACAACTTCTTTGCAATCACTCAGATCCCCTGATTGCAAAACTACTTCAAATCCACTTTCCAAAACAGACTGTGGTTGAAGCTTTAGAATAAGGATACTTAAAGTATGGTCTGTGGATCTGTATCATAACTGTATCATCATGTAATTGTCTGCAATGAGTTAAGTACGGAAACTCAAACTAAGCATTTTAAGAGCTTTCACAGCAAAACTGGAGCTATGTGAAGTGATGGCTGTGTTAACTAATTTTATTGTGATAATTAATTTATAACATATACACACACCAAATCATTAGGTTGTAAATTTTAAGCGTACACAATGTTATATGTCAATTATAGTTCAAAAAGCTGGGGAAAAAAAGAAACTTCATAGCAATTTGAAAGCAATTTTATTTCTATCGAATGCAGTATCAAAATTTTTCATTTTGTTTTTCTAGTGATTCATTTTTATTGTATTTTACCAAGTACCAGCATGAAAGGGATTGGAGCAATACAACTGCTGAAGTGAATCCTCAGAGACTTTTTCAAACTTTCACTAACTTGCAGTTACTAATTCTCATGAAAGTAAGAAAGAAAAAGTAGCAACAGATTTAAAATGCAGAAGTAAAAGTAATATCATTTAAAATATTCCTATTTACATTTTCTCTTTACAAATGGCATCACGACATAAAGTTAAACATAACAGACCTTCAACTTTACATTTTAATCAGTATCATATAAAGTTTTAAAATTATAATTGTAGCATATATTTCACATAAGTTTCTCAATTCTGACTGATTCTCAGTAATTGCTAATTATACCTGAAACCATTAAGTATTATTTATACATAAATGGGGAAACCTTAGTTAACAGATTTGCCTAAGGCCAAACCCTTCACAGTATACTTTGCAGTTCTTAACACTCAATGTCAGTTCTTTCCATAATGCAACAGAACATGTTAGAACTCATTTAAGAATGTGTTCACAGAAACCCAGAAACAAAATAAAAACATCTTTTAAGTGTAGAACTCCCTCTATTTGTGTGTATGTTATCTTCCATGCCAAGTCCATGTTCTTAAACTCAAGCAAAATATCTGTATTAAATTTTTTAAAAATTTTAACTAGGTTATACAATTTCAGATTTACTGGCAATAAAATTTGTTCAACTTTAGCTTGCATTTTACAAAACTGCCTCAAAATTTGCTCTGAGAAGGCAAAGCAAAGTGGCAAGTGAAATGTCCTGAAGCAAAGTCTAGTTCATTAAACTTATTACTAAAAAAATCCAAACTTAAATATGTGAGAATCAAATCACTTTAAAATGTACATTATTCCACTTGGATGTATCTTACATTCCTAAATAATCAAATTGACAAAACAGCATTAAAAAATGTCATAATCAGCTTTCCAGAATCAGTCTATAAAATTACACTTTAAACACCTAAAAAAATACACACCTTAAGAATTTCTTTTAAAGAATTTTAATCACTCAAGATAAAAATTTCTTTAAATGATTAAGCAATATGAGATTATAAATATATAAAGTCTATCCCTCTAACGGGAGAATTTGGGGTTAAAATGTACATCCTTATCTAACACTTAAGAACAGCAATATTACAAGAAAACAAAAGTAACTTTATAAAGCTCTAACAGGTCAATACATTATTTTTTTTAATTAATAAATCATCCTCAGTACATAAGGAAAATGCTTTCACTGGAACTTTCTGACTCATACATTAAACTGAATTTAGCATATTCCGAAGTTGAGCTATTTAACTAGCATACTGCTAGCTACAGCTGTACTTTTCTTCCATCACGTCAATCAGAAATCTAAATATATCCTAGAAAAGAATAAACTCTACCCAAGAAGACAGACTGTAAGGCATTATTAGATTTTTGGAAAGATCCCCACTTCCGTGGTGTAAACAAATGTTTAAGCAGATCCTTTTGAAATCTTTTGCAATTTTCATTAGAAAGGCAATGTTGATAAAAGATCTGTTTTCTCTTTTATGAATTATAAAAGGAAATTACAGCTATTTGTGTTGGACAATCTTGTGAAAGATTTGTGACAACTGCACATATAATGTAAAAATAAAAACACAAGAGGAAAAATAGACAACTTGGCTTTCATTTTACTTGCCAGAGTACTCTAAACAAGTAAAAGACTAGCTTTAAAGTCAAATATACCTTTTCCTTGGGGTTTCTTTTTCTCCTTATGTACTGAAATGGAAATGTCAAAGTATGTTTTATGTATCAATAAGAATCAAAAATGAAATTACAGAAGTCATTTCAAAAATGAAATGACAAAATACTTCTGTCAATAATTCCTGTAAAATACTGTATATGGTGAATATGAGAAGATGTGTCCTCTACTTCAGTATAACAGGAAAGTCACCTTTTAAAAAGTTAAATTATAACAATAAAATGGTAGATAACTGCCTGCCTACCAAAATTAAATTAAAATTAATCTTTTTTTCTGACTTCAAAAGCGATCCAGAAATTGTTAGAATTTTAATTGGGTTATTATAAAAGGCAAGTTATCACTTCAAAATTGACCACAACCTTCCCCTAAGATTATATGTACCAGTCACAGAAAGTGCTTCCCAAAACATTATGACTAGTAAATGTCTCCCCATTCCTGAAACAAACCATCAGAATATGGTCCCCCAAAGCCCTATTAACTGAACTAAATCCTTTCCAAGATACAAGAGGAGAAACTGTTAAACTTTCAGAAGTGTTCAATAAACGCTTAAGCGTATACATCTAAAAGGGGACGACAGAAGGAAACAAAAGGGAAATGTTCCACGAAAAAAAAAAATCTCACAGTCTTTAAACCCAAGCTTTAAAAACCTACCTCTAAGGCACAATGCAAGCTATGGAAGGAAGAAAGGAAGGAAGGATAAAGAACACTGACTGCTTCTTTCCTACAGAATAGAACTGGAGTGCTTTGGCAACTTGTTGATGAACGGTAGGGACCATGAAACCATTTTTAAAGCAGAAAATATACTCCAGTCAACACTAATAAACTTTACAATTGTGAACATTTACGTTAAGAATATTTTTACTCGTGTTCTGTAAATTGATCTTGTCTCCTACACTGGTGAAAAAGGTCGGGTGGGAAAGGGGTGCCCTCTCCACTCAAGCTTGAACTTCCTGTCTGAATTCTAATTCTCCAAGAACTTCTGGCTTCCTCTCTCAGTTGTCATGATCCAGGTTTCAATTTAGGCAGGCAAAGTTCTTGTTGCTTAGGTTTACCTGGCTGTAGGCTGAGACCGCTACTACTACTTTCTTCGGGGGGATGTTAGCCGACTTAATCGCCTGCAACTCTCACCTGCATTTGGTATTTGGAAAGGACCACGAGAATACTACACAGAGGTCTGAAGGCACCGGCTGCCTCCTTGCCCGCAATGGCTTTTCAGTTACCAATACTAACCAGGAGACAGAACTGAAGGCTTTGACATGAACGCGTCACGCGACCAGCAGGATGTCCCCGGCCCCTCTTTGAAACAAAATCCCACAAATACCACTTACCTTGTATGACGTGCTCTGGCGAGATGGTTTTCTTTTCCGATTTGTTGCAAATCTCATTGGCTTCAGAAGATATAAGGTGAATGAATTCAGTGCAGCAGTTCACCACCAGCTCCCGGGCATCGTTGGCCACCCGGACATTGGGGAGAGTCTCTTTGATCATCTTATTGATAGCAGCTCTGGGTATAGTGAGATCATCATCGTTGCCAGATGAGGAAGCCATCGCACCTTCTCTCTCGCGCCCCGACTTTTAAAAACTCCTTTAACTCTGGTCCACGACGATTTTTCAAAAGGCCGCCCTCGGAGAGCGATCCAGGAGTCCCTCTGAGATGAGCGTGCAGAAAATTAAGGGGCCAGGGGTGGCTGGAGAGAGAGGGGAACACCCGTGTGTGTGAAAGATTTAAGGCGAGATTGGGAGCAAAGTTGGAGGATAGGGGGGTGTTGAGGATTTTGGGGACAGCACTGCCCAGGTCGGAGAGGGGAAGGCAAGGTGGTCCGGAATCTGAGCACTAGAAAACCCCCTTCGTGTCTCCTCAGAGGGGCGTGCGCTGTCGTCTAACCGTTCCCCAACGGCGCGGAGCAGAGGCAAGGTCCGGGGGCACTGGTCTGGCCGCGGAACAGGGCGGACACTCAGCGGGCAAGGCTCTACAGAACCGGAGCCCCCGCTGCTGCCGCCGCCGCCGCCGCCGCCAGCAGCCGATGCCGCCGCCTCTGCCAAACCATCCTTCAGACACCCGCGCCGCCGCCTCACAACATGTCGGCCGCAGCCGCTGCCGGAACCGAGGCGGTCTCCTGGGAACGAATACGGACAGAACCAGGCACAAGGAGACCGGCAGCGGCGTCTGCTGTGACCGTTTAGCCCGAACGCAGATCGTGGAAGCCGAAGCCGCCGCAACGGTGGTCCCTCCAGAAGCCAGCGAAGCTTTACAGGAAGCCTCTCCCGATACCCTTTGCGCTACCGGAAGCCTCGCCCCCACACGTTACCCCCCCAACCCCACTTCCAGACCAACTTCCGGGTGTGGCAGCCGCCCTTCCCCCACCCTTGTCGGCGGGAACCGCCCGTCTTCTCCGCCAGCAGCTTCCGCCTGCCGCAGTCCCGGCACGCGCTCTGGGGTCCCGCCCCTTCCCAGGGATAGTGACCGGGCGAGCGCGCGCCTCGCGGTACCGAAGACACCCGAGCACGCGCCAGGGCTTCGGCACCAGAGGCGGGTTGTGATGGGTGGGTGTACTGGCTAGGGTGGATCGCTGCTACTACCTTCTCTCAGCCAGCTGAGGCCTGCTTAGCCACGTTTGGAGACAAAGGAGCGGAGCGCTGGATTTCGTTCAAAGAACTTGCTTTGCTAACGTTCAGTTCAGTTCAGTTCATTTGCGAGGAGCCCGAATTGAGATTGAAAGGAAGAAGGACGAAGTCCAGGCTCGGGAATGGGATGTGGGGAAAGGAAAACTCCGTTTTCCTGGGTCTGCATCGTCCTGAGGAAAAAGTTGTTGATGATATCTAATAGACTTTATTCGGACCAAAGATCTCTATGGTCCTCCACCCCTTTTTCTGGGTTTATGGGAATGAAACAGAGAAGTGACAGCCACTACTAATTAACAGCTAAGCTGGAAACTAAAAATAAGATCCAGAGTAGTGGAGAGGCGTAGTGTACAATGAGCCAAATTACAAGATTCCCACTTAGACGTTTTCCGTGATGTATTGGTTCTGATAAGGTAGGGGAAAGTGGGTTAAAGTATGTTAAGAAACTGATTTTCTCTTCTTTCCCGGGAAGCAAACGTGTGGCAAGTTCTTTACAAAAATTGCATTTTTTAAAAAGTAATTTGCCATAACGTCTTTTTGAAGAAGAGGCTGTTATAAATAGAGTGTTGCAATTTCTCAAAAGTAAAAGAGATAAAATTTAAATCAGTTTAGGCACTTTAGTTAATCATATACAGTTGTACACTGGCAGCAACTGGCTTGTTTGAAGTGTTTTCTTAAAAGTTTTGTATTTTGGTGTACGACCCTAGATGTCACATCTTGAGGAAATCATACTTCTTGTTTTTTTTTTTTTTTTTTTTCCATTTAGCATTTTCTCTAGTATACTTGCAGGTTCTTTAATTTCTACAGTGTAGACATTTGTTTCTTAGCATTATTAAGTTTAGTCAAAATAAAATGTCTTTGATAAAATGATATTTTAAACTTTTTCTTCAAAATAGGAATGTGAAACTGTTGGCTCAGATGTAGGCCTCTATGAAAGAATTTCCTTCCTATATATATATCTTGTTTCCTTTCTACATGCTTGTTTGTTTCCTACATAACTTCATAATATTCTTCTGGAAATCCAATTTTTGTTCTTCCAACTCTAAAGGGTCCAGCTTTCAATGAAGAATACCCCCCACCACCACCACAACTAGAGAAAGTCCACTCCCTGGAAGACCCAACATAGCCAAAAATAAATAATAATTTTAAAAAATTAGAAAAGGAAGTACTACAGATGCAGTGAGCTTCTGGTTTGTTCATCCCTGTATCCCTGGGGCCTGCACAGATCCTGCTACATAATAAGCAAATATTTGTTAACTCTGGAGGTGAATGAGGACCTTTAAGGATAGCAGAGTAAAAAAGAAGTCCAAAGACAAAAAGAAGAAAGTATGTCAGGGGATACTTGTTAGAAACCAAGAAGGTATAGTGCAAAGGAAGCCATGAGGGGAATTTTTTTGTTCATGTGTGCACACGTGTGCTAAGCCACTTCAGTCAAGTCCGACTCTGCAACCCTATGGACTGCTACCTGCCAGTCTCCTCTGTCTTTGGGATTCTCCAGGCAAGAATACTGGAGTAGGTTACTGTGCTCTTTATTTTTGGCAGCCTTGGGTCTTTGTTGCTGGTGGGCTTTCTTTAGTTGCCCAGAGTGGGGGCTACTCTAGTTGCTGTGTGTGGGGTTTATCATTGTGGTGGTTTTTCTTGTTGGTTTCTCTAGGTGTGCAGGCTCAAGTTGGAAGGGTGTGAGATGCCACAGAGAAGCATTGTTGGAAGGGGATCAAACAGTCACTGAAGTAAAAGGTCAATATGAGAAAGCAGAAGTCAACATGAAAACAGTTTAGGACAGAAATGCAGAAAAGAGCAAGGAGCACAGAACACACTTTCCAAAATCTGGGTGGTGAAGGGAAAGGGACAATGGAATGACACTTGAGGAAGAAGCAGGGTCAAGAAAAAATTGCAAAGGCTCAGAGACACATACATGTAGTTCAAAGGAAAAGAGGTGTAGATTGACAATACAAGCAAGGTAAGACTTTAAGGAAATGGAGGTGGATGAGATTGAAAGGTCCAAATAGAATGATCAGGATTAGATATACAGATCTGGGCATGTTTCATAGAACAGACTGAAGACAAGATTATTCCTTCTAGTACAGTGTTTATCTCTTGTTTGTTCTTTAGTTCTTCTAGGTTCTTTGGTAAACATTTCTTTCATCTTCTCCATTCTTTTTCCGAAACCCTGGATCATCTTCACTATTATTATTCTGAGTTCTTTTTCTGGAAGGTTGCCTATCTCCTCTTCATTTAGTTATTTTTTCTAGGGTTTTATCTTTTTCTTTCATCTGGGACATGGTCCTCTGTATTTTCATTTTTATTTACTTTCTGTGATTGTGGTTTTCCTTCTTGAGGCTGCAGAATTGTACTTGTTGCTTCTGTCTGCCCTCTGGTGGATGAGGCTAAGCAGGTTGTGTAAGTTTCCAGATGGGAGGGACTGGCAGTGAGAACTGGATCTTGCTCTAGTGGGCAGGGCTGTTCTCAGTAAAACTTTAATCCAATTGTCTGCTGCTTTCAAATTGTAGTGCTGGAGAAGACCCTTGAGAGTCCCTTGGACAGCAAGATCTAACCAGTCAATCCTAAAGGAAGTCAACCATGAATATTAACTGGAAGGACTATGCTGAAGCTCCAATATTTTGGCCACTTGATGTGAAGAGCTTACTCATTGGAAAAGACCTTGATGCTAGGAAAGATTAAGGGCAGGAGGGAAAGGAGCTGACAGAGGATGAGATAGTTGGATGGCATCACTAACTCAATGGACATGAGTTTGAGAAACTCCAGGAGATGGTGATGGACAGGGAAGCCTGGCATGCTGCAGTTCATAGAATTGCAAGTAGTCAGATATAACTTAGCGACTGAAAAACAATGGTGACCTCCAAGAGGGCTCACACTAAGGGCACTTCTTAGGACTGCTGCTGCTAGTGCCCCCATCCCTGCAGCAAGCCACTTCTGACCCACGCCTCTGCAAGAGTTCATCGAACACTAGCTGGTAGGTCTGGTTCAGTCTCCTGTAGGGTCACTGCTCCTTTCCTTTTAGTCCTGGCGCACACAAGATTTTGTTTGTGCCCTCCAAGTGTGAAGTCTCTATTTCTCCAGTCCTATGGAAATCCTGCAGTCAAATCCTGTTGGCCTTCACAGTCAGAATCCCTGGGGATTCCTAGTCCCTTTGCTGGGTCCCCAGGCTAGGACACTCAGAACCATCACAAGAGTGGGAGAACGTCTTTGGTATTAGTGTTCTCCAGTTTGTGGGTTGCCCACTAGGCGGGTATGGGATTTAACTTTATTGTGATTGTGCCCTCCCCCCACCATCTCGTTGTAGCTTCTCCTTTGTCTTTAGATGTGGGATACCTTTTTTTGGTGGGTGCCAGCATCCTCCTGTCCATGGTTGTTCAAAAGCTAGTTGATGCTTTCACAGGAGAGGGACACATGTCCTTGTACCCTGCCATCTTGAACCAGTCAACCCTGAAGACAAGACTATAAGTGAGTGATTATAAACAGTGATTGCAGAAACTGATATATGATGGAGTTTAAGAAGTAGCCAAAAATGTCAGAAGTTGCAGAGAAGGGAATAAGAACTGAGAATGGATGGTGTTCATCTAGTGATATTTATAGAAGCAGTTCATGAATAAAAACCTTGGGATTCTTTCATCTATTTTATGGGTCAACTTTATAACTGCAAATTTTAAGGTGAATAATGGATTCCTTTATCTAAAGGTAATAAATTCAAGATATGATGCAAATATGTTTTTCTTTCAAATGATAATGACTTTTTGATTGTGCTAGTTTAAAATCATTTGAAACGGAATTAGGAAGCCTTTCCTTATGTAAATCCAATTGTTCATTCTTGCTTGCATGAATGAATAAACATTCAGTGAATGTTTATTGGGTGTCTACCGTATACTTTGCTAGGTACTTGGGACAATGGCAGTAGGTAAGAAAGACACCATCCCAGCCTTCATATTTAAAGCACTAATACCAAAGAAAGAAAAAAGCTATATTTTGTCACTTCTTGGTAACAGGGGAAAAAAGGGAATCTAAAATAATACAGAAATAGTATACCTGTTTGAAGAATTTTTATGGAGTGATTAAAATTACTGGGTATGAAAATAGCATTTTTCCTTTAATATTAAAGCAAAATATAGCAGTATTGTTATTAGAATTATATGAAAATACATATGTAAATAGCTGAATAGAAACACTGAAAACTGTGTTGAAATAGATAAATTATTGGTGATTTTACTTTTGATTTTTCTTTAAAGTTTAAAAAAAATCTTTTTCAAGTTTTTAAATGTCTTATGTTAGCAAGTAGTGAGAAATTTCTTTTTCTGTTGATTTGTAAATGTATCCATTCTTCACATACACAATGGGGCTTGAAAAAGCAGTCTTTGGATTTTAAATCTTTTGTTCAGCTAGAAAGGCTCTCTAACTGGTGATCCCCATGTGAAATCTAACCCACAGATATTGTACCAATTATTTATTCCCACAATAAAATGTTGCCTAGCAAGTTACCTATCCCAAAGGTCAGTGGATTAAAACACTAACCAGTTATTATTTCTTAGGAGTCTCTATGTTAGTTGGGTAGTTGTTCTGGAATTGGCTGGGTTTATTCATTTTCTGTCCGACTCTTTGCAACCCCATGGACTAATTGATTATATCATCCTTAGAATTCTCCAGGCCAGAATACTGGAATGGGTAGCCTTTCCCTTTTCCGGGGGGGGGTCTTCCCAACCCAGGGACTGAACCCAGGTCTCCCGCATTGCAGGCGGATTCCTTACCAGCTGAGCCACGAGGGAAACCCATGAATAGTGGAGGATCTTGCAAATCAACAGGTAAATATGGGGTGATGATTGAAAGTGTTATAGAGAAGATAATCCTTGAAAAAGTTTTCAGGAAGAAAAGGAAGGGAATTTCATGCAGGGGAACAACAAAATCTCAGTGATACAGAACATCATGGAATTCTTGGTGAGCTGTGATACTTTGGTGGCGAGTATAGCGAAAGGAACATGGAGTAGCTTGAGAGAAAGTGCTTCAGGGAAGTATAGTATTTAAGGTTCTTCCACGTATTTAGAGTAAATAACAACTCTAGCCAGTTAAGTTGACTTTACCAGAAGGATACTGGCATATCTCACAGAATGTTGGTAATTGCTGGATAATCAGGGAAACTCAGTAATAGGAATCCATAAACTGTCCTCCTCATGGGCTAAAAACAACTCCCTATCTCTTTGCATCTCAGTTCAAAATTCCAGTTGCCAAGGAGAGCAAGTTTGTCCAGTTTGGGTCAGATATCCACACCTGCGTCACTCAGCCATGCAGTTTAGACTACAAGTTACATGTGTGGGATGGCGCTGCTGTTCCATCCCTGTGCTGGGGAGGGAGACATTACTGTGAGCCCTGTGTTTGGCCTAAGAGGGAGGTATCCATTTTATTTTATTATTTAGTTGCCTTTCCCCACATGTATGATGACAAAAATGTCTTCAGCCTGCCTACTTGATCCAGTCATTCTATTACAACAGCCCCTGCTCTTGCCCTCTTTCAGGACCAAAAGTACATCCAATCCAGCTAGTGGGATGTTATTGTTCACTTAGTCCTGACCTCTGGATGTAAAATACCTATTCTAGTTCTCATCTATTTGTGATTGCTCATGGTGTTGCAATCTAAGGACTAAATGGTAAGTATAATTACTACCAGTACACTCTATAAATCATATGGGGATTCAGGAGCCTCAATGGTTGCTATAGAAAGAAAGGAAAGAGAAGAAAACAGTGGCAGTTATTTTAAAAGGGAAAAAAATTGGGTAATTTTTCAGTCTTCAGACCTTCCATCCATATGCTCCTGCTACTGTTGAAGTTGTAACTGGTGGGCATGACAATCCATTACACACTTCTTTGTTTGCAGCTAATATCTCAACTGACTGAGAACGTTGCCTACTAGGATAATTTAAGCTGTCATTTGTAGGGGTCTAAGACGCTTACTCCTTGGAAGGAAAGTTATGACCAACCTACAAAGCATATTAAAAAGCAGAGACATTACTTTGCCAACGAAGGTCCGTCTAGTCAAGGCTATGGTTTTTCCAGTGGTCATGTATGGATGTGAGAGTTGGACTGTGAAGAAAGCTGAGCGCCAAAGAATTGATGCTTTTGAACTGTGGAGTTGGAGAAGACTCTTGAGAGTCCCTTGGACTGCAAGGAGATCCAACCAGTCCATCTAAAAGGAGATCAGTCCTGGGTGTTCATTGGAGGGACTCATGCTAAAGCTGAAACTCCAGTACTTTGGCCACCTCATGCGAAGAGTTGACTCACTGGAAAAGACTCTGATGCAGGGAGGGATTGAGAAGGGGACGACAGAGGATGAGATGGTTGGATGGCATCACTGACTCAATGGACGTGAGTTTGAGTGAATTCTGGGAGTTGGTGATGGACAGGGAGGCTTGGCGTGCTGCGATTCATGGGATCGCAAAGAGTCGGACACGACTGAGTGACTGAACTGAACTGAACTGAATGAAGCCTTTGTTGATCTTCAGTGCCAATTGTGTTAAACTAAATAAGGCAATGTAGCAGATTACAGAACAACTCTAAGGTGGAGTGACTAGAAACCAATGAATTTTTTTTTTTAAACCGTGTCTAGTTAATAATGAAACTGAAGCACAGAGTGTTTATTAACTCTTCAGCCTCAGAGTCAAGATTTGAAGTCAAGCTTTCCTCATGGTTATGTTATCCTGCCTCTGCACTGTTACTGTAGAGATTGCATGTGGGCACTGAGACGTCCATAGCTCGGATTAGGTCAGGTTTTAGTTCTTCAGCCTTAACTAGCCATTGTGACCAAGAACAAGTTATTTAATGTTTCTAAGTTTCAGTCTTTTCATTTATAAACTGGACATACCTTTGTGCATGGCACAATACCTATCATTTGATAAGTAGATTTATTAAATGGTGGCTATTATTAATTCAATAAAAATCTGAGCATTCTATGGCAGGCACTGCATGTACAGTGCTGCACAAGATGGACATAATTCCTGTGCTCATGGATATTCCAATTAATAGTATCTAAATCAAGCCATAAAATGAAAATAAGGATGTGTAGTCCACATGACTGCTCCCTTGCCCTGGATTATGAACATGGAGATTGACATATGGGACCATAATGATGATTGTAAGCAGGAAAGGACTGATCAGGAAAGACTTATTTAAGCCTGGAACAATCAAGAGTAAAAAAGCAAGACAAGAATCTGACATGAAATCAAGAAAACTCCCAAGAGAAAGAATACTGCCTGGTTTTCTAGCTTGTAAATCAGGATTTTACAAGACAAGTGGGCAGAATTGTCCAAGGGGTTCTTGTCATAGAACAGAAAATTGGAATAGGTGAAATGATTTGTGAGAAACTGTAGAAATGAAGTGATGGGTATTCTGTACACACTGTAGAAAGCATGATTAAAGAGAAGGAAATGAGAAACATTAAAAAAATTATCCTTGTGATTCACAGAACAGCCATGCTTTGTAATATGAGCCGAGATAAAACTGAGTTTGTCTCTCAAGGGGGGTAGGGAGATAAGCCTTTTTTCACGCTAAATTCCCTTGCCACCTGGGTTTGTTTTCTTAACTGTAAATGAGCACTGGGAAAATAACAGGCTTTAGAGATTCTGCCCAAGCAATTCACAGAACACTTTCTTGGTAATAACTATTGTAGCTCTTTTTTCAGTCAGGCTCACACACAGGATTGAATCTTGGTTTTTGATAGCAAGTATCTTTAACAATTATCAATGTATGAAAATAATTCTAAAAGTGCCTAAGGAATTACATGTAGGAAGATAAGTGAATTACATATATTAATCCTTGGAATGACCTAACATAAAATTCTACACATGGAAATGGATTAACTAACCAAATATAGTATTTTCAGAAGCATCTCGTGGTAAGTGGCTTAATTTGTGGCTAAATTATAGGCAAAGTAGTTGACAAAATCATAGTTTCCAAGTAAATCCCAGTTTACCGTGTTCACCATCAGAACGTTTATCTTTACTAGAACTAAAGATTATTGTTTTGACTAGAAACACGTATTTTTGTGACTGTTTGTTTAGGTAACAAGGACATCTAAAGCACAAAGATAAGCCTATATTTTATACAGATGCCTTTCTATGTGTTTGCAGCTTCAATATAAAGGATAGTAAAGTTGGACTTCCCTGGTGGTCTGGTGGTTAGAAGCCTCCTGCCAGTGCGGTGGACACGGGTTTGATCCCTGGTCCAGGAAGATCCCACATGCTGCAGAGCAGCTAAGCCCATGCACAACTACTGAAGCACCCTAGAGGCCACGCTCAGCCCAACTAGAGAAAGCCAGATCACAGCAACAAAGCCACAGCACAGCCAAAAACTAAATAAAAAAGCAAATTTTTTAAAAAACAGGGCAAGGGAGCGCCCCCTTAAAAAAAAAAATAAAGGATAGCAAAGTTAACGTCAATTTCTGTTTTGTAATTATGTTGATTGTATTGGAAAAACATGAATCAATACATTTAACTTTATAAACTGGTTACAAGAAGTTACCCATGTTTATAAAATTTGTTCAGCATTTCATAAATTCATAAACAATATTTAGCTTCTGAATAATGATAATACATTTATGCACATATTATACATAATACATTAAGATTACTGGCTTGTTGAGAAAAATATGATTATAAAATCATATATCATTTCAGCCCAGATACACAGCAATAAAAAATTTTAAATACCTAACAACACAAATCTATATAAGCAATAACTATGTTATAAAATACTTAGAGCATTCTTGATTTTCTTTTAAAAGCCAACAATTCATTTAGTATCTTTCTGGCATTTGAACTGACATCTCTTCATCTTCCACATAGTTGCTAACTGAGAAGGAAAATGGTTAGATCTACCAAACAGCTTTAAAGCTTCACGTTAACATTAACGTTACTGAGACCCAAGGAGAGAAATAATAACAGAGGCATTGCTAATCAGCAAGAAAAGTATAAATTATACAATAAGTGAAGGAGCCACTGGCCAACTGAGAGGAAAACACACCACAGTCAGGCAGTTTAGTCGCTCAGTCATGTCCGACTCTTTGCCACCCTATAGATTGCAGCATGCCAGGCTTCCCTTGTCCATCACCAACTCCTGGAGTGTAATCAACCTCATGTCCATCGAGTCAGTGATGCCATCCAACCATCTCCTCCTCTGCCGTGCCCTTCTCCTCCTGCCTTCAATCTTGCCCAGCATCAGGGTCTTTTCCAATCAGTCAGTTCTTCGCATCAGGTGGCCAAAGTATTGGAGTTTCAGCTTCAGCATCAGTCCTCCCAATGAATATTCAGGACTGATTTTCTTTAGGATGGACTGGTTGGATCTCCTTGCAGTCCAAGAGATTCTCAAGAGTCTTCAACACCACAGTTCAAAAGCATCAGTTCTTCGGCACTCAGCTTTCTTTATAGTCCCAACTCTCACATCCATATATGACTAATGGAAAAACCATATCTTTGACTAGACAAACATTTGTTGGCAAAGTAATGTCTCTGCTTTTTAGTAGGCTGTCTAAGTGGGTCATAGCTTTTCTTCCAAGGAGCAAGTGTTGTTTAATTTCATGGCTGCATTCATCATCTGCAGTGATTTTGGAGCCCAAAAAATTAAAGTCTGTCGCTGTTTCCCCATCTATTTGCCATGAAGTGATAGGACTGGACACCATGATCTTAGTTTTCTGAATGTTGAGTTTTAAGCCAACTGTTTTACTCTCCTCTTTCACACTCATCAAGAGGCACTTTAGTTCTTCGCTTTCTGCCATAAGGGTAGTGTCATCTGCATATCTGAGGTTATTGATATTTCTCCCAGCAGTCTTGATTCCAGCTTGTGCTTCATCCAGCCCAGCATTTTGCATGATGTACTCTGCATATAAGTTAAGCAGGGTGACAATATACAGCCTTGATGTACTCCTTTCCTGATTTGGAAGCAGTCTGTTGTTCTATGTCTTCTGATCCACACAATCAAAGGCTCTGGCATAGTCAGTAAAGCAGAAGTAGATGTTTTTCTGGAACTCTCTTGCTTTTTTGATAATCCAACGGATGTTAGCAATTTGACCTCTGGTTCCTCTGCCTTTTCTAAATCCAGCTTGAACATCTGGAAATTCAGTCATGTACTGTTTAAGCCTGGCTTGGAGAATTTTGAGCATTACTTTGCTAGCATGAGTGCAATTGTGTGGTAGTTTGAACATTCTTTGACATTGCCTTTCTTTGGGATTGGAATGAAAACTGACCTTTTCCAGTCCTGTGGTCACTTCTGAGTTTTCCAAATTTGCTGGGATATTGAGTACAGGCCTTTTACAGCATCATCTTTTAGGATTTGAAATAGCTCAACTGGAATTCCATTACTTCCACTAGCTTTGTTCATAGTGATGCTTCCTAAGGCCCACTTGACTTCACATTCCAAGACTCTAGGTGAGTGATCACACCATTGTGGTTATCTGGGTCATGAAGATCTTTTCTTGTACAGTTCTTCTGTGTATTCTTGCCACCTCTTCTTAATATCTTCTGCTTCTGTTAGGTCCATACCATTTCTGTCCTTTATTGAGCCCATCATTGCATGAAATGTTCCCTTGGTATCTCTAGTTTTCTTGAAGAGATCTCTGCTGCTGCTGCTAAGTCGCTTCAGTCATGTCCAACTCTATGCGACCCCATAGATGGCAGCCCACCAGGCTCCCCCGTCCCTGGGATTCTCCAGGCAAGAACACTGGAGTGGGTTGCCATTTCCTTCTCCAATGCATGAAAGTGAAAAGTCAAAGTGAAGTCGCTCAGTCATGTCCGACTCTTAGCGACCCCCTGAACTGCAGCCCACCAAGCTCCTCCATCCATGGGATTTTCCAGGCAAGAGTACTGGAGTGGGGTGCCACTAGTCTTTCCCATTCTGTTGTTTCCCTCTATTTCTTTGCACTGATCACTGAGGGAGGCTTTTTTATTTCTCCTTTCTATTCTTTGGAACTCTGCATTCAAATGGGTATATCTTTCCTTTTCTCCTTTTCCTTTAGCTTCTCTTCTTTTCTCAACTATTTGTAAGGCCTCCTCAGACAACCATTTTGCCTTTTTTTCATTTCTTATTCTTGCAGATAGTCTTGATCACTGCCTCCTGTACAACGTCACAAACCTCCATCCATAGTTCTTCAGGCAATCTGTCTATCAGATCTAATCCCTTGAATCTATTTGTCATTTCCACTGTATAATCATGAGATTTGATTTAGGTCATACCTGGATGGTCTGTTGGTTTTCCCTACTTTCTTCAATTTAAGTCTGAATTTGGCAATAAGGAGTTCATGATCTGAGCCACAATCAGCTCCCGGTCTTGTTTCTGCTGACTGTATAGAGCTTCTCCATCTTTGGCTGCAAAGAATATAATCAGTCTGATTTTGGTGTTGACCATCTGCCGATGTCCATATGTATGTGCCATGGGCTAAATTAAATTCTTGGTGGATTCAAGATTTTAATATAAAATTCAAATCATAAAATTATTAAAATATAAAAAATACTTATGAATAATCTTGGAAATGGGATTTATAGCACATGAAATATAAAGCTAAGACTTATTTTTAAAATACATAAAAAAGTGGAAAGTGTTCCAGAGATCACCAAAAAATTAAAGGGCACGTACCAAACTGAAACAAAAAAAAAAATCAACAAAAAATTAAAGGGCTGATGCCAAACTACAAGGGAGAAAAATGGATGAAGGTTAAGAAGTCTTACAAATCAATGAGAAAAGGATAAATAGCCAAATAGAAAAATGGGCAAGTAAGTCAGAAAAGAAGAAATAGATAGGGTCAATAGGGGACTCCGGAGAAGGCAATGGCACCCCACTCCAGTACTCTTGTCTCGAAAATCCCATGGACGGAGGAGCCTGGAAGGCTGCAGTCCATGGGGTTGCTGAGTGTTGGACATGACTGAGCGACTTCACTTTCACTTTTCACTTTGATGCATTGGAGGAGATGGCAACCCACTCCAGTGTTCTTGCCTAGAGAATCCCAGAGACAGGGGAGCCTGGTGGGCTGCCATCTATGGGGTCGCACAGAGTCAGACACGACTGAAGTGACAGCAATAGAGGACTCACTTGTTAGTCCAGTGGCTAAGACTCCCCATTCCCATCGCAGAGGATTGAGGTTCCTCCTCTGGTGAGGGAACGAGATCTCACATCCTGCAACTAAGAGGTCACATGTCACAACTAAGACCCAGCACTGCCAAATGAATAAGTAAGTTAAAGAAAAAAAAAAAAGAGAGGGGTCAATAAAGATGAATTGTATTCATCTGTAATAAAATGCAAACTAAAACAATATTAAAGTGTCTTTTTTGCCTGTTGAATTGATAAGGATTATTTTAAGAGACAACATCAGTGTTAGGGTTCTAGAGCAGTTCTCAACTGCTCTTTGACAAAATGTCTGAAAAGCATATACCTTTTAACTAGAAATTCAACACTGGTGTAATGATAAGAAAATGTATCCTAAGGAAATATGTGTGTGTCACAATATATTTTTGCAGTTTCCTTCCTTGCTCCCTCCTTCTACCCTACTCCCTCCTCTCTCTCTTTCTATCCACTTTTTCTTTTTTGTTTTACGCTTGGTATTGGTGAAAGTTTGAAAAAAGTTAAAAATGTCCAACCAAAAGGGAGCTGATTAAATAAAATATGGTAAATTTATTCAATAAAACATCTACATTATTACCAGTAAAAATGATACCATAGTACAATATTTGAAAAATGTTCATTTATAATATATTAAGTTTTTACAAAACTGGGATACAGAACAAAATGTATTGGGAAAGCGTCTCCTCTCTCCCTCTCTCTGTCTCTCTCTCTCTCTCTCTTGGTCTCTCCCTCACCACCAACACAACACCAACATATAATACAATTACTGGAAAGGTACTGGAAAAATATAATAAACTGTGGGGAAGAAGGATTACTGGATTATTAAATATTCTTCCATTGCCTGTCATTATTTTTAAAGTTAGCTACAATGAACAGGAGGTTTTTTTTTTATTTTTTTTGATAAATGAAAACATTTTAAAATGAAATATATAATGTTACTTGCTAAGTCGCTTCAGTCGTGTCCGACTCTGTGAGACCCCATAGACAGCAGCCCACTAGGCTCCTCTGTCTCTGGGATTCTCTAGGCAAGAACACTGGAGTGGGTTGCCATTGCCTTCTCCAATGCATGAAAGTGAAAAGCGAAAGTGAAGTCGCTCAGTCATACCAACTCTTAGCGACCCCATGGACTGCAGCCTACCAGGCTCCTCTGTCCATGGGACTTTTCGGGCAAGAGTACTGGAGTGGGGTGCCATTGCCTTCTCTGATAATGTTACTTAGTGGTTGCCTTTTCAAAATAGGTAAAAATCATCAGTTAACCATTTGGTTCAGAATGTTTTCATTCCAACAGCTTGATAATCATGATGCAAAATTGAGGAAAAAAAATTTTGAATCTTAAAATGTTATAGAATTGGTAGATCATTTTTCATTTCATAAAGTATCATAATCACTAGTTTTTATTTTTCCTATGGCAATGTTTTATACACAAGAATGGCGGAAATTAGGAATTTGTGCCCTGAAAAATGTATTGAAATGTAAAATCTAAAGTAAGTAATAACTTCCTCCTTTGAATATAACAAAGATGTGGGAAGGGGTAGTAGGCAAGAAGGCTCTGGGTTACCATGGGGATGATTACGTTCTCCAAGGTACATCCCACCCCACTCCTGCTTCTTGGTCAATGACTCACTAGCTCACAGGGGAGTCAACAAATACTGAAGTACATAACTACTACCTGTAAAAAGTGATTTTCATTACCCATAGAGGTGCTGTAAGATACTATTTAAACAAATAAGGAAAACCAATCTAAATTACTATTTAAAATTTTTCCAATTGGTGAGTGTTTAAGATGCATGAGAGGACAAATTCTTAACTCAGGTCATTCCAGAACTATTATGTAACAGATTAAAAATAGATATGGATACTAATAAAAATCATTAAAGCAAAATTATGAAACACTTCTATTAATACTTCAATTGTTTCTTTAAAAACAGCATTTCCTAAAATAACCTCCAAGGTAGTCCTGTAATTTGTTAATTTTAAGGATTTGTGTTAAACTTTGGGGCCAGTCAAATTTGGAGGCCAGTTAAGAGAGCTAACAATCTAATTGAGGAGTCCAGATAGCCATCCATCAATCCATTCATCTGTTCAATAAAATATATTGAGAACCTATTATGTGCCGATAATGCAGGGCTTTGAGCATTAAAAAATACCTAAAACATACCTCTACCCTCAAAAGCTCACATTTAGAAGGAGAGATAGATGTCAGTCTCAGTGACCGCCATACCCATTGTTCCTTCTAGCAGAACTCTGACCATGGCCGCTGGGGAATGAGAAGTCCTGGGTGGCCATATTCTGTATCAAGGGACCAACCCATGTACCCTTTTCACCTGCTTTCTCTACCATGGCAAAGAAAAAAGCTTTGGTTCAAAAAGTTTCAGCCAGAGAGAGAGACAGGGTAGCAGTCAGATTGTCTCTTGAACAGTTCTAATAACAGATACAGACAGCTAGTTAGTGAGCAGAAACCAAAAGTGATCCTGAAAAGGTTCTTAGAGAATCTAATAGTTTACTGCAGACCTAAAGTCTTACCAATAACACCATCAATTAACATTATTTTTATCAATACAGTAAAATTATGTTGTGTGTCTACAAAATGAACTGTCTGCCAGTACCTACATCAATATTGTCTTATATGGTACAAAACACTGTAAATATTAAATGTATTCCTAACACTAGATATAAAAAATGAAAAGATAATGTGAAAAGAAATTCACATTTATTTACAGATGTAATAAATAATACATGCATTGATAATGAAGAAACAGCAATATAGCTTTCTAGTTCAGTTCAGTTCAGTTCAGTTGCCCAGTCATGTGCACACCAGGCCTCCCTGTCCATCACCAACTCCCAGAGTTTACACAAACTTATGTCCATTGAGTCGGGGATGCCATCCAACCATCTCATCCTCTGTCGTCCCCTTCTTCTGCCTTCAATCTTTCCCAGCATCAGGGTCTTTTCCAATGAGTCAGTTCTTCCCATCAGGTGGCCAAAGTATTGGAGTTTCAGCTTCAGCATCAGTCCTTTCAATGAATATCCAGGACTAATTTCCTTTAGGATGGACTGATTGGATCTCCTTGCAGTCCAAGAGATTCTCGGTGTAATTGGTGTGACTGCTTCACTGTGGCCTAGCTGATGCACCAATGAAGGGATCTTTATAAAATTTTTTGATATACAGTATTACAATCATTCATAATATAGTATTGGAAACATTGGTACATTTTAAAACAGAAAATACTTACCTGTGATGATAGACTGATATGTACTGTCTCCAATTATGAGAGAGAGAAGCATACACTATGGCAATGCATTCTTTAAAAGCAAAGTTATAAAGCAGTAAGAAAACTAACATATTATTAATTTTATAATAAATATCACTCATCTTATGTCTATGTAAGGATAGACTAGTGTCTGCATATATTTTATTGTTGTTCAGTCTGTCAGTTGGGTCTGCCCCTTTGCAACCTCGTGGACTGCAGCACGCCAGGCTTCCCTGTCCTTCACCATCTCCCAGAGCTTACTCAAACTCATGTCCATTGAGTCAGTGATGCATCCAACCATCTCAGTCTGTGTCGTCCCCTTCTCCTCCTGCCTTCAATCTTGCCCAGCATCAGGGGCTTTTCCAATGAGTAGGCTCTTTGTATCAGGTGGTCAAAGTATTGGAGCTTCAGCTTCAGCATCAATTCTTCCAGTGAATATTCAGGACTGATTTCCTTTAAGATTGATGGGTTTGATCTTCTTGCTGTCTGAGGGATTCTCAAGAGTATTCTCCAGGACCACAGTTCAAAAGCATCAATTCTTTGGCACTCAGCCTTCTTTATGGTCCAAATCCCACATCCATACAGGACTACTGGAAAAACCATAGCTTTGACTAAACAGACCTTTATACACAGCTCATCTGTGAGTTTTTCAAGTTGTCAAAAATCTCCGAAAAATGTTCCAAAATATTTATTGAAAAAATTCCCATGTAAGTGGATGAACTCAAGGGTCAACTTAATGGATTTCAGTTCAGTTGCTCAGTCATGTCCAGCTCTTTGGGACACAATGGACTGCAGCATGCTAGGCCTCCCTGTCCATCACCAACTCCCAGAGTTTACTCAAACTAATGTCCATTGAGTCAGCGATGCCATCCAACCATCTCATCCTGTCTTCCCCTCTCCTCCCGCCTTCAATCTTTCCCAGCATCAGGATCTTTTCAAATGAATCAGTTCTTCACTTCAGGTGGCCAAAGAATTAGTTTCAGCTTCGGCATCAGTCCTCCCAATGAATATTCAGGACTGATTTCCTTTAGGATGGACTGGTTGGATCCCCTTGCAGTCCAAGGGACTCTCAAGAGTCTTCTCCAATACCACACTTCAAAAGCATCAATTCTTGGGCACTCAACTTTCTTTATAGTCCAACTCTGACATCCATACATGACTACTGAAAAAACCATAGCTTTGACTAGATGGACCTTTGTTGGCAAAGTAATGTCTCTGCTTTTTAATATGCTGTCTAGGTGGGTCATAACTTTTCTTTCAAGGAGCAAGTGTCGTTTAATTTCATGGCTGCATTCATCATCTGCAGTGATTTTGGAGCCTCCAAAAATAAAGTCTCTCACTGTTTCCACATCTATTTGCCATGAAGTGATAGGACCAGATGCCATGATCTTAGTTTTCTGAATGTTGAATTTTAAGCCAACTTTTTCACTCTCCTCTTTCACTTTCATCAAGAGGCTCTTTAGTTCTTCTTAGCTTTCTGCCATAAAGGTGGTGTCACCTGCGTATCTGAGGTTATTGATACTTTTCCCAGAAATCTTGATTCCAGCTTATGCTTCTTCCAGCCCAGTGTTTCTCATGATGTACTCTGCATATAAGTTAAATAAGCAGGGTGACGACATACAGCCTTGACATACTCTTTCCTGATTTGGAACCAGTCTGTTGTTCCATGTCTGGTTCTAACTGTTGCTTCTTGACCTGCATACAGATTTTTCAAGAGGCAGGTCAGGTGATTTGGTATTCCCATCTCTTGAAGAATTTTCCACAGTTTGTTGTGATCCACACAGTCAAAGGCTTTGGCGTGGTCAATAAAGCAGAAGTAGATGTTTTTCTGGAACTCTCTTGCTTTTTCAATGATCCAACAGATGCTGGCAATTTGATTTCTGGTTCCTCTGCCTTTTTCTAAATCCAGCTTGAACATCTGGAAGTTCACGGCCATGTACTGTTGAAGCCTGGCTTGAAGAATTTTGAGCACTACTTTGCTAGCGTGTGAGATAAGTGCCACTGTGCAGTAGTTTGAACATTCTTTTTGTTACACATCATGTAATTCCAGCACTCAAACTTTGTTTATACTGTTCACTCTCCCTCAACAGAACTTTCCTTTTAACTGTCATTAAATTCAACTCTCTGACTACTGCATGCTTGCATCCCCAGCTGAATACACAGCACGCCAACTGGTCCCACTTTAGTAAACATCTCTTAGTGCTGCCCACAGTCATACGACATTCCCTTGATCCGTTCAGTCTCCTACCACTGCTTCTCCTCTCCTCAAAACTCCAACATCTCCCCATCCTGCTTCTCAGTGGATGACCTTGCTCCCTGTTTCACTGTAAAAGGAAAAGCCTTTTACAGAAGAAAATTGACACAAAAAGGAGAACTCACAATGTTCGGTTGGGGTACTTCACTCATTTCCCCTCCACCTAGACTCTTACCATACTCCTGATCATTTTGGCCCTAATCTGTTGGGCCATAATGTTATTCTGATATAGAAATGGAGAAGAAAAGTAATGAAGAATAAAGAAAATCATTATCTATATGTTGTGTTTGTAGTTTATTTTTAATATTCAGATATGTGATGTAATTCTCATGCTTCTAGGAGATTTTTCTAATAATGTTTTCAGGCCACAAGGCAGATAGTGCTTTTATCTGAAGCATGGTAGAATTATCACCCTCATCCTCCTCAATCCAGACAGCCTCAGAAAGTAAACTCAAATTCATCCTAGGACTACCAGACAGCCTCTTTTCTACTGTAAAACACTGAATTTTTTCATTTAGACAGTTGCTTTCAGACTTTTTGTTGTTGTTTACGTCCTACAATAAGAAATATATTTTACATGCCCATAGTACCCACACATAAGCACAGTCACATGTATAACTGAGACCAAACTTTCACCAGATAGCACTTATCTTTACAATAATCTTTGCTAATCTTTTCAGTGCAATGCACTCTTATATTTTCCAATCTATTTTTCAAATGCTCATTGTAATATAATAAATAGATTCATTACTCACTGAGTCAAAGCCCATGGTTTGGAAAATAATTCATTAAGGGATACTTGGGTTAATAGACAAAATCTTTAAGACTTAGTGAACAAATATATGAACATTAATTTAGAACTCACTCAACTATCACCACCTTCAATGGAGTGGCCACATAATTCGCTGGTTTGCTAAGAATAAATGACTCATTTTACTCTGTATCTATGTTGTAAAAAGCAAAGCTGATCTCAGAACAACTAAGGTAAAATCAATTCAAGAAAGGGAAACAGCTCCTTCTTATTGTTCTTTTTTGTTCTCCATTAGCATAAACACCACTATTCAAGTAGGCTCTGCATTACTGAAAATAAAGCCCTGGATTGGGGTATGGGACAAGACAGATTCAGTTCAGTTCAGTTCTGTCGCTCAGTTGTGTCTGACTCTTTGCGACCCCATGAATCGCAGCACGCCAGACCTCCCTGTCCATCACCATCTCCCAGAGTTCACTCAGACTCATGTCCATCGAGTCCGTGATGCCATCCAGCCATCTCATTCTTGGTCGTCCCCTTCTCCTCCTGCCCCCAACCCCTCCCAGCATCAGAGTCTTTCCAATGAGTCAATTCTTCGCATGAGGTGGCCAAAGTCCTGGAGTTTCAGCTTTAGCATCATTCCTTCCAAAGAAATCCCAGGGCTGATCTCCTTCAGAATGGACTGGTTGGATCTCCTTGCAGTCCAAGGGACTCTCAAGAGTCTTCTCCAACACCACAGTTCAAAAGCATCAATTCTTCGGCGCTCAGCCTTCTTCACAGTCCAACTCTCACATCCATACATGACCACAGGAAAAACCATAGCCTTCACTAGATGGACCTTAGTCGGCAAAGTAATGTCTCTGCTTTTGAATATACTATCTAGGTTGGTCATAACTTTTCTTCCAAGGAGTAAGACAGATTAGGTGACTTCTAAATTACTTTCTAATCCTAAAATTTTATTCCTTCAACAAGTATTTACTAATTGCATGGTATGGATGCCAGGCGCTATACCAGGAGACAGGGGCCCAGCAGTGAACAAGACACACAATGCTGATACTGTGGAGAAGCTAACACCCAAGTTAAAGAGACAGAGAATAAATAAATAGAGAGGATACAGCTAAATTCCAAAGGAAATAAAAAGATAAATGATAGCAAATAATAGAAATGACCTACTATTCTTATCTGGGGCTTCCCAGGTGGCTCAGTGGTAAAGAATCTGCCTGCCAGTGCAGAAGACGCAGGAGATACAGGTTTGATCCCTGGGTTGGGAAGATCGTTTGGAGGAGGAAATGGCAACCTGCTTCAGTATTCTTGCCTGGGAAATCCCATGGACAGAGGAGTCTGGCAGGCTACAGTCCATGGGCTTGCAAAGAGTCGGACATGACTGAGTGACTAAACAACAACTGTTCTTCCCTATTATTATTAATTATACTACTGCTTCCCTGGGGGCTCAGCAGTCAAGAATTTGCCTTCAACGCAGGAGCTGCAGGAGACTTGGATTCGATTCCTGGGTCAGGAAGATCCCCTGGAGGAGGGCATGGCTACCCACTCCAGTATTCTTGCCTGGAGAATCCCATGAACAGAGAGGAGCTTGGCAGGCTATAGTCCATAGGGTTGCAAAGAGTCCAACATGACTGAAGCGACTTAGCACACACGTACCATTACTGCAGAACTAGCAGCAATCTGATAATTACCTTTATCATGGTCAGGGAAGGCCCATCTGGGAAGGTGACATTTAATCTGAAACCTGAAGAATGAGGAGGAGCCAGCTGTGGACTGGGCCAGAAGAATAGCCTTTCTAGGCAGTGGAATAGCAAGTACAAAGGCCCTAATTCTGGAAAGAGCTTGTTAGGTCCTAGCAACTGACAGAGGGCTGACATGACTGAGCCAAGTGAGCAGGCAGAGAGGGCATGAAATGAGTCTGGAGAAGGGAGAAGATAAGGGCCTGGAAGGGAAGCGTATGGAGTTCAGATTCTATTCTGTGTTAATGGGCAGCCATCAAAAGGACTTCAGCAAAGAAGGGCCATGATATGATTTTAAAAGAACACTGGATATGGTGTGGAGAATGTGTTTGAAGTAGGGAAATTGTTTTAGGAGTCCAGGCAAGAGATGCCAGGGCTTGATTATGGTGGTGGTGAACTCTAAAGTCCTGTTTTGCTGGCAGTTAATAGACAATATGGCAGCAGTTCTGCTTATTTGAAAGTGTTGCTTATTTTGCCTGCAAAGGAAATATTACTCCATCTTTGCTAAAGAGCTTAAATCCAAGGGCTCTAAACTTCTGTGTGTGTATCTGCATGTGTGTGAGCATGCACTCACACATGCATGCTCAAGGGTGGGGTGGGGTCGGGCAGTGGTGGCTGTTTTTAATATCCCAGAGCTGCTTTGTAACCATGGATGTGTAGGAGTTGGTTGGAGAGTGGAAGGACAGGAGTGAGCTGCGACTACTGGAAAGCAGACATGGATGCCAAGGTGCATGCAGAATAAGGCAGATGCACGTACTGTAGCTCCCTGGGAGTTCCATCAAGCTCAAGAAGCGTTAAAGATGCTGTGTATACAAGGCCCACCTTGGTCAAACAGGGGAAAATATGTATAATCATCAAATTCACTTGGAAAAGTCTAAGATATCAGAGTAAGAGGACGTTATTTACTTGACAGTCTCAAAGCCTCAAAACTTCCTGGAGAAAACGATGTAAGAATTTGATGGTTAGTCCCCTAGAATACAATGATTATATTTCCTAAACCCAACAGGAGACTTTTTCTAACAGTTTTGGTGGTACGGTGGGGGGAAGGATGCGGCTGCCTAGGAAGGGAGGAAACTCATTTTAAGGTAGCAGAAAATCAAGAGAGGCAACCTTCTGTCTGTGAAGAATTGCTTATTATGACATAGATTAATGCTTGTCTGTCCCAGTCATTGAAGAAATTGTTTCAAATTCTTAATAAAGAACAGTGAAACTGAAAAACAACAACAACAACTGACTCTTGGAGGCTTAAACTGTGTTAGCCCATTAGCCTAAGGGCCGGTTTACAACTGAGATCTGTATTGTTCACCAGAAGGGAGGGCTTGGGAATCCCTACCTGCTCCTCCATCAATTTTGAGCAGAGCCCCAGCAGGAGTAGGGAAAGACTGCTGCAGAGTCCTGGCTGGAGTTCTGGCAGGAGGCTGATTTTGAGCAGGCTGATTTCAAGCTCCTAAAACTTGAGAGACCACACAGGGCCAATGAAAATGAGAACAAGTTAGGAAGTTGAATGTCCTTATAAGGAAGTCAGAGAAGGAACTTAGAGCCAAATACCACTAATTTTGTCCTCCTGGGAAAATGAAGATTACAATTGGTGGGTTGGAATAAGTACTGTTGAATCCTAAAGCAAGCTGTGGAATCTTCTTTGGAAATTCACAAGAATAAATCAAACCAATACATAGTCTAGGAATAGTTTATATCCACATCTGCTTGGAGGTGAGAAAATAGATCAGGGAAATTCCTAGCACCCCAACAGGTGTTCAGAAAAAAAGAAAACAATCACAGACACACATTCAGAGTGATATTGTGTTCTTTACTCCTACACATGTGGTTGACCCAGTGTGGACTCCTCAAAAAGTAGGCTCCCTAATCAAGATTCCATATCAGGCACAGGCTAAAAGAGGTTGAGCAATGTCTAACTTAGAACCCTTTGCTCCATAGACATATATAGAATAGAGGCTTAATCTTAAAAGCCCTTGTTCGAGCCAGGTATGAGGCCCTATAGAAGTGTATCTGACTGCTGATCAGTTATGGTTGTGTGTTCATGTCCAATCTGGTTCTTTAGTCACACTTGTAAAGAGCTTATGTTGTTGTTTAGTTGCTAACAGTCCGACTCTGCGACCCAATGGATTGTAGCCTGTCAAGCTCCTTTGTCCATGGGATTTCCCAAGCAAGAATACTGGAGAGGGTTGCCATTTCCTTCTCCAGGGGATCTTCCTGACCAGAGATCAAACCCACGTCTCCTGCATTGGTAGGTAGATTCTTTATCACTGAGCCACCAGGGAAGCCTAAACAGCATATAGGTTTTTGCAAAAAGGCAAGTCAGAAGCTTGCATGAAGCTCTTAATGTGTGATATCACACAGAAACATATTTGACTTTCTGAAATGTCTCAGAAATGAATCACACATGTTGCTTTCTGCTTTCAGAATAGATTAGAACTGGTTGAGCATGTCCAGCCTGTTGATCTGGCTTTCAAAATTTGTGTACATAAGGTCATTTCTCTAAGGAAAAATAATTAACAATGCTTTCATCTGTCAGAAATGTTCTTTGTTTAATTACTCTTTTATCAGCTTCATAAATTCACTTTCAGTTCACGGCAACATCCTGGAGGGGTGGTATATGTGAGCCAATAAAAATGAAATAATGAAAAAAATATTGTGAGTCATTTTAAGAAAATATAGACAAAAAAAGTTGATTAAGAAAATAAATTTTGCAGCCCAGACATACCTTGAACAGAACTTTTTGTTCAAATGTAAAAAATGTCAAACACATATAAGAAAAAAATGCCTATGTAATTCTTGCAAAAGATATAGATTGTTGATGGGAAAGAGAGAAATAAGCATGGATAATAAGGTACGAATTTAATTCTTGTGAAACACCTAGACTCTAATGACGGGAAGCAGAGATAGTTGTGTGGATGTGGGCACATGCAAGGATTCACTTAAGGTTATAAGGAAAGGCCATAGGGACAGAAAGCATTGATGCTCATACTTCACTTAGTTTGGTCCTGTGCTGTCAGATACAGCAGATCCTTTAAACAGAGGGAGGAAAACAAAAACAAAACACAACAAATGAATCAAAGGAAATTAATTCTAGGCCAGAATTTTAAATGATGTGAGATTAGTGTTTTTGAAAGCCCATGGTATCTAAAAGGATAAAAAATCAAATTTCTTTTAAGGAAACAATCAGAGGTCAAAACAATAAACTCAGCTATTGATTTTTTTCTTAGAAAAAAAACACACAATTTGAACAGTGAGAGAAGAATCTAATCTAGAATGGTACATTACCTTTCTGAAATTCCTGTCCAACCTATTTCTGTAAGCCAAACACTTTATGTCCCATATCACATAGAAAAGAGGATTTCCCTTCTCCTATCTTCTCTCAACCTACTTGCAGAATAAAGAAATAGCCATTTTAAATGAACATTTCTTGTGCATCTATTTAGTGGCCTATATTGTTCTAAGTACTAGAAAACAGCTGTAAATAAGACAGACAGTAATAATGCCCCCAAGGAGTCTATGTCCTAGTGAAGGAGGACAAGTAATAAACATACTAAAAAATAAACGAAGAAGAACTTCAGGTACTGACACATATTATGAAAGAGCTACAATAGGATACGGATGAAGGTGACTAAGGAGATGTAGTACTACTTCAGCTACAGTGGTCAAGGATGGCCTCTCTGAGAAAGTGACATTTGAGTCTTTTTTTTTTTTTTTTTTTTTACCATCTAAATGATAAAAAAAAAGAAAGCACATGAAGATCTAGAGGAGCTCTCCAAACAGAATAAGTGATAGGTGGGATGGCTTGAGGCAGGAACAAGCTTCCAATATTCGTGGGACAGAAAGATCACAGTGGTTAGAACTCAATGAACAAGGGAAAGAGTGGAGGGAGATGAGAACAAGAGGCAGGTGCAGCAAGATTTGGAGGGCCTCACAGACCCTGATAAATTTGTAGGTTGTTCTGATTGCAATAGGAAGTCTTTAGAAAATTATATTCTTTGATTTGTACTTTGCAGAGATTACTCTGGCTGTTACATGAATAGAAGAAGAGTGAGGGGCCAGGAGTGCAACGAGAAGACCAATGGAAGGTGATGATGGCATTGACATAGATAAGAAGTGTAGAGAAGGAGAGAAGTGGTTGGGTTCAGGATATTTTGGAAATTGGAGCCAATATCGATGAACGTGAAGTAGAAATTTATTGATGAGCTGAAAGTGCTATGTGAGGAAAAGAAAAGAGCCAATAGGGCTCCTAGGCATGTGTCTTGGGCAATTTAGTGTATATGTTTATTACTTACTAGGATGGGGAGGCTGGGAATCAAAGACTTTGTTTTGGCTATGTTACATTTGAGATGCTTATTAGACATCTTAGTGGATATATTCAGCAGTGGGTTGGATATACAAGTCTGGAAGTCAGGTGAGAATTTGGAGGTTAGATATATGAACCTGAAAGTCATCAGCATATGAAGGTCTTTGAAGCAACAGGACTTGATGGGATCCCCTAAGGAGATAATACATAGAGATGTAAGAACAGAACTCTGGATACTCCAACATTTAGAAGTCCAGGACAGGTAATCTCCCTTCACGTCCAAGGCAATTTTTTTATATGTTCTCTGATTTGATCCAACCTATCCCTTCTGCAGCAGAAGATTTAAAATGGCTGTAAATTCTCTGACATTCCTCTCACCAGGAGGTGGAGTCTAAGTACCTTCCCCTTGAATCTGGGCTGTCACTAAAGTCAGTGACTTATTTGACCAACAGAAATCATCAGAAGAGACATTCTGTGACATAAGACTAGGTCTTGCGACTTCTTTCCAGGATATTTGGGAGATTCTCTTTGGAAGACTGAGCCATGATGTAAGAAGGACTATCATCCTGAGACTGGCCTGGGAAAGGCCACCCCTAGAAACCATGGTTGCATTTCCACCTCAGCCCAACCTTCTAGTCACACTTCCAAGGCATCAGAAGTATGGATGAACCAATCTTGTACTTTCCAGACTAACCCATCCATCCACCGATTGATCTGGCAAGTGACCTCATATGATATCACATGGGGCAGAAGAATCACCCAGCTTAACTCTGCCCAAATTGCTGATGGTAAAATCATGAGCTACAATAAAAAAGAGTTGCTAAGTTTGGGATAATTTGTTATGCAGCAGTAGAAAACTGTAACACCTTCCTTCTTCCTCTGTATCCTTTTTTGTAATCAATTGTCATCACTTTCAGATCATCCTATCTTCTCTCAGGACTGGATGAAGCATAAGCTGGAATCAAGATTGCCGGGAGAAATATCAATAACCTCAGATATGCAGATGACACCACCCTTATGGCAGAAAGCAAAGAGGAACTGAAGAACCTCTTGATGAAAGCGAAAGAGGAGAGTGAAAAAGCTGGCTTAAAACCCAACATTTAAAAAAGAAGATATGGCATCCAGTCCCATCACTTCATAGCAAATAGATGGGGAAACAAAGGAAACAGTGACAGACTTTATTTTCTTGGGCTTCAAAATCACTGCAGATGGTGACTTCAGCCATGAAATCAAAAGACGCTTGCTCCTTGGAAGAAAGGCTATGACCAACCTAGATAGCATATTAAAAAGCAGAGATACTTTGCCAACAAAGGTCCATATAGTCAGAGCTATGGTTCTTCCAGTACTCATGTATGGATGTGAGAGTTGGACCATAGAGAAAGCTGATCACTGAAGAATTGATGCTTTCCAATTGTGATGTTGGAGAAGTCGCTTGAGAGTCTCTTGGACTGCAAGGAGATCAAACCAGTCAATCCTAAAGGAAATCAGTCCTGAATATTCACTGAAAGGACTGATGCTAAAGCTGAAGCTCCAATACTTTGTCCACCTGATGCAAAGAACTGACTCACTAGAAAAGACCCTGATGCTGTAAAAGATTGAAGGAGGGAGGAGAAGGGACAACAGAGGATGAGATGGTTGGATGGCATAACCAACGCGATGGACATGAGTTTGACCAAGCTCTGGGAGTTGGTGATGGACAGGGAAGCCTGGCATGCTACAGTCCACGGGGTCACAAAGAATTGGACACGACTGAGCAACTGAACTGAACTGACTTTCTCTCACATACATTATTTTGTTAAAACTTTTCCTTCCTCACTGATTCTTTTCTTCCACCTATAAGTATGCTCAGTGTTTCCCATTGTGGTAAAAAATCTATAACTTTCAGCTCCCATTCATCAACATACTGCAAAACCTGGCTTTTGCGTACAGCATACCCCTGAATAAGATCAATGAAATTGATCTCATTGAATTCAACGAAATCAACTCCTAACTGACAAAGCCATTGTATGAATATATTTTTCTTACCTCAAATTGAACTACTATATCTAGTTTTCAATCTCTCATTATGATTTTTTAAGGATGAGGACAGTTGATGTGGCTGGCCTGAAATAAGGTGAGAATCAGAACTAGTCTGTACAGCCAACAACTTCAGGATATTAAAGGCATGAGTTTCTTCTGCTGAAATATGAGAGGCACCTCAAAACCAGGCAAGCTCCCGGAGACAAAATGGATCCAGAAAGAATGAACCAGGTAGAACAGAGTTGGGTAAGTGAAAGGAAAATACCAATAAGAAATTATTTGATTTAGAACTTTGGTTCAGCATTTAGAACTTTGGTTCAGCATCCTGGACAAGGAGCAGGATCAAACTCCTCAGAGAAGAGCAGTAGACCCTTATAAAGGAGGGTGGAGAATAAGCAACATAAAGTCCTTAAGCAGATTCTTAAACTTTAAAGTGCTTATCAATCAACTAGGGAAGTCTCATTTAAGATGCAGATTCCCCTCCCTTGCCCAAGAGATTCTGGTTTTGGACCCAAAATTTCCATTTCAAATAAGTATCCGATGTCATTCTAATACAGGTAGTCTTCAGGCCAGATTTTAAGAAATACCACAAAAGCAAGAGAATGTCTTGGCTTGCGTGTTTCAGGATGAAGCCATTTGGTTATTCTTTACATAGTTAACTCATTAATTTCTCATGATTGCATACTCAATGCTTGGTTCAGCTGGGACACTGGGACACTTGAGTGGAGTTTCTCTCTCTATCCATGTAGTTTCAGGGCCTCTTTCTCTCTACATGGATTCTTTTTTTTTTTTTTTTTTAATTTTATAGTGGAGTATAGTTGATTAACAATTATATGTTAGTTATATGTGTACAGCAAAGTGATTCAGTTATACTTGTACACGTATCCGCCCTTTTGCAAATTCTTTTCCCATTTAGGTTATTACAGAATATTGAGCCAAGTTCCCTGTGCTATATAGTAGGTCTTTTTCGATTGTCTATCTTAAATATGGCTATATGGCCTCTTTACATGGCTTCTTTCCATGTGGTCTCTACAGCAGAATAGCCAGACTTCTTAACAGGGTGATTCAAGATTCCCAATAGCACAAAATGAAAGGCCCTCAACCTCCTCAAAGTTGAGGCCTGGGGCTGCCTGACACGGTATCACTTTTGCTACATGCTGTTGGTTGAAGCAAATCACAGGCTTAGTTTAGATCTAAGGGGTAGGGACTATACGGGTATGTGATCAGTGAAAGATGCCATTCACTAACAAGCTGTAATGTAACAGATTACAGGGAAAAGAAAGAAAGAAAAAAATAAGACAAAGTTAGGGATGTGGGGAGCAGGAATGTAAGGTTAGGAAAAAATATGCACACCACAAAGCATGTTCACTTTTTATAGGTGAACTACGGGCTGTGAGTTTCCCAGCAGCCAAGACCAGTTATAATTAAATGAGCTAATATAAAGAATGATACTGTATTACTATTAATAAATCAAAATAATAGCTATCATTGCAGTAGTCTAAGTGATAATGGAGATAGAAATAATACACATGGGAATAAGAGGGCTAAAAAGTTGAAACATATTTGGCATCTAATCAGATGTAAAAAGAGAATTAACATCAATTTTATTAGGTATATAATGGCACTAGAATTATGTAGAAGGCTGTCTTTTTTTTACAGATATATATTGAAATATTAAGGATTTGCTATCATGATATCTATAATTTACTTGAAATGTTTTAGCAAAAAATATAGAAATATGGAAAAATATTAATAATGGTTAAATCCAAATAACTGATAAGTGTTGGTTTATTATATTGTGTTCTCTGCTTTTCTAATGTTTGAAAGGCTTACTAGTAAAAAGTGAAACAAACAAATAAATGTCAAATGTATTATTTGTCTTCTATGTTCTAGGCTCAGTCTTACGGGCTTGTGAACATCAGCAAATAGAACAGACCAAAATCACTGCCCTTAAGGAGCTTACACTGTAGCAGAGGGAGACAGAAAATAAATACTAAACAAAATAAATAAGAGGTGCAAAGTACCATGAAAAGGAAGAACAGGCTTAGGAAGATGGGGAGTGCAAAGATGGGGAGCAAGCACAGCTTGAAACATGGTGGCCAAGGTCAGCATTATGGAAAGGGAGACACCTGAAGAAAGACTTGAGGGATGGGAGGGAGTTGTTCTATGCATATCTGAAAAGAGCATTTGAGGCCAAGAAAACATGCAATTGTACCTGGCATGTTCACTTTCTATGAATAGCAAGAAGCCCAGTGAGACTGAAGCAAAGTGAGCCAGCAAGGGAGCAGGGGAGAAAATCGGGGAAGGGGGCCAGTGAGAAGAATTTAGCTTTTATTGTGAATGAAACAGAGTTGCCAGAGTTCTCAATCAGAGAAATGACTGAGCTGAATTCGGTTTTTAAAGGTCACTGTAGCTGCTGTGAGAAGGGACAGTAGGGAGAGTGAGGATGGAATCAAGGACACAAGTTCAGCAGCACCTGTGGAAATCCAAGGTCTTCTGAGTCAGCATTGTGAAACTGAATATGAAACTAAATACAAAAACTGTAAATGTCCTCAGAGAAAATGGGAAAAACTAAGTGCCTTGACATAGTTAAAGCTTTCTTAGGTAGGACACGTAAGCAACTAACCCTAAATGAAAAATCTGATGTATTACTTTATCAAAATTTAAGATTTTAGTTCATTAAAATATGTCATGAGGAAAGTAAAAAGGGAAGCTATAAACCAGGAGAAAATATTCATACTACATATATCTTGGGCTTCCCTAGTGGTTCAGGAGGTAAAGAATCCGCTTGCAACACAAGAGACCTGGGTTCGATCCCTGGGTTGGGAAGATCCCCTGGAGAAGGGAATGGCAACCCACTCCAGTATTCTTGCCTGGAGAATCCCATGGACAGAGGAGCCTGGAGGGCAACAGTTCATGGGGTCACAGAGTCAGACAGGACAGAGCAGCTAACACTTTCACTTTCACATAAATCTTACAAAGGAGTCATATTCAGAATCCCACAATTCAACAATAATAAGTTAAACAAAACTATAAATATAGGCAAAAATTTAAACCATTATTTCATAAAGAAGATATTCAAATGGCTATATACACTGAAAATGTGCTTGCTCAATATGATTTGTCATCAGAAAAATTAAAGTTAAAACCACAATGAGATACCACTATATACCCTCCAGAATGACTAATACATAAAAGACTGGCTCCACCAACTGTCTCTGAAAGTTGTCCAACCCTTCAGCACAGTTCACAGGGAGTCTGAGGAGACAAGCTGGCGGAGCAGGAGGGAGGCCCCGCCTGCTCCATTAATATGTTGTGGCGAGAATGTGGAATAGCTGGAACTAGAGTACCATGCTGCTGGGAGTGTGAAGTGGTTCAACTGCTTTGGAGAACTGTTTGGCAGGTTTTTTATAAAGTTAAACATACATTTACCTTTTGACCCAGTAATTCCATTTCCAGACACCCCAAGGAAAAGAGTGTTATCAAAAAGGCAAACTTAACAGTAGATTTATTTATAGTAGCCCAAAACAACCTACTCCATCAACAGAGTGAGGAAACAACTGCAGTATCTTCACACAGTGAAATACCTGGCAATAAAAAAGAACAAACTACTTATACATGCAACAACATGGATGGGTCTAAACACCATGTGAGTAGACTTCCTGGCCCAGTGGTTAAGGCTCCATCTGCTGATACAGGGAACACTGGTTCGATCTCTGGTCCGGGAAGATTCTGTATGTCACAGGGCAACTAGGCCCGTGTACCACAACTACTGCAAGGAGATCAAACCAGTCAATCCTAAAGGAAATCAGTCCTGAATATTCATTGCAAGGACTGATGCTGAAGCTTTTGAGTTTGCTCCAATACTTTGGCCACCTGGTGCAAAGAACTGACTCACTGGAAAAGAGCCTCATGTTGCAAAAGATAGAAGACAGGAGGAGAAGGGGATGACAGAGGAGAAGATGGTTGGATGGCATCATCGACTCAATGGACATGAGTTTGACCAGGCTCTGGGAGTTGGTGATGGACAGGGAAGCCTTGTGTGCTACAGTCCATAGGGTCGCAAAGTGTCGGACATGACTGAGTGACTGAACTGAACTGAACCACAACTACTGTAGCCTGAATTCCTATAGTGTTTCAGTCTTATTAGAGCCTGGCTAAAAAGATTAAGAATTGAGGGAGATAATTAGTAGGTTAAAGAAGAGAATTCTGTATATAAGACAATCTAGTGCCCTCCTCCAGGAAAAATTAAATGAAAAAAACTTGATATGTGTTTCAGCTGATCCAAAGTATGTTTGTTTATTTGTTGTATCTTTGACAGGCAGGAAAAATATTTCTTTATACAGAAGAGACACAGAGCAATTCTTCCTTTCCCCCTTGACCCAGTCTTCACAGAGTGGTTGAGGACTAATTCAGCAAGCATTTCAATAAGAAACAAATTCCCATGAGTGAGGATTGAGGTAGAGAACAAAACCAGTAGGGCTTATGACAGTCTTGGTCAAAAATAAAGAGCGAGAGCCCTATCAGAAGAGAGGCTATGTCTATTTCATCCTCCAGCATATTCTCTGTAACCTGCTCAATGCCTGGTCATTTAAAAGACACGGATGAACCAAAATGGCCAAGAGCTTGGTCAGATGGGAATGGTAAGGCTGAAACATCTTTTCAGGAGGATTTAATACCTAATCAATGGAAAGTTGGGGTAAGCCTTAGTTGGTGAAATTTATGGGCAGAGCTCCCAGTGGGTCTTGCTGCTCAGACTTTAGGCCTTTATTTTATTTAGAGATGCTCAAACCTGCCCCTGTGGAAATAGGTGGGACCAGAGAATTTTTATAAGTCCCAATCACTCCTGCTCTTGATAGAGGGTTAAATCAAGTGCAGGATGATCTCTTTTAACCTCTGCTGCTGCTGCTGCTAAGTCACTTCAGTCGTGTCCGACTCTGTGCGACCCCATAGTCAGGCAGCCCACTTTGCTCGCCCGTCCCTGGGACTTTCCAGGCAAGAATACTGGAGTGGGTCACCATTTCCTTCTCCAATGTATGAAAGTGAAAAGTGACAGTGAAGTTGCTCAGTCATGTCTGACTCTTAGCGACCCCATGGACTGCAGCCTACCAGGCTCCTCCCTCCATGGGACTTTTCAGGCAAGAGTACTGGAGTGGGGTGCCATTGCCTTCTCTGCTTTTAGCCTCAGAAGTTTCCATATTGGAATGATACTAACTGGATCAATGACCAAATTTTGACACATCATCAGGGTATCCTCAAAGAATATTGAGAAGAAAGTTATTCAGTTGCTAAATTTAGGAGACATAATTTTGGAGCCTTTTTCCATAAAAAAAAAATCAAAGTATAGTCAATGTACAATATAAGTTATAGGTATACAATATAGTGATTCACAATTTTTAAAGGTTATGCTGCATCTATAGTTATTACTAAATATTGGCTATATTCCCCGTGTTGTACAATATATCCTTGTAGCTTATTTGATACATGCATGTGTGTGTGCAAAATTGCTTCAGTCGTGTCCGACTCTGCAACCCTATGGACTGTAGCCTTCCAGGCTCCTCTGTCCATGGGATTCTCCAGGAGGAAAATTACTGGAGTGGGTTGCCATTTCCTTCTCCAGGGGATCTTCCCAACCCAGGGATCAAACCTGTATCTACTGTGGCTCCTGAATTGCAGGTGGATTCTTTACAGTGAGCTACCAGGGAAGCCCCTATTTTATACATAATAGTTTTTAACTCTTTATCTCGTACCTTTAGGGGGTTCCCCAATGGCTCAGATGGTAAAGAATCTGCCTGCAATGGAGGAGACTTGGGTTTGATCCGTGGGTCAGGAACATCCCCTGGAGAAGGGAATGGCTACCCACTCCAGTATTCTTGCCTGGAGAATTCCATTGACAGAGGAGCCTGGCCATCTTCAGTCCATGGGACTGCAAAAGAGTCAGACATGACTGAGTGATTAACACTTTCACCTTTCACTCATACCTTTATCTTGTCCCTCCCTGCTTCCCTCTGCCCACTGGTAACCACTGGTTTATCCTCTATATCTGTAAGTCTGCTTCTTTTTTGTTATATTCACTGCTGCTGCAGCTGTCGCTAAGTCGCTTCAGTTGTGTCTGACTCTCTGCAATCCCATAGATGGCAGCCCACCAGACTCCCCCTGTCCCTGGGATTCTTCAGGGAAGAACACTGGAGTGGGTTGCCATTTCTCTCTCCATATATATACATATGTTGCTGCTGCTGCTGCTGCTGCTAAGTCGCGTCAGTCATGTCTGACTCTGTGCGACCCCATAGACAGCAGCCCACCAGGCTCCCCCGTCCCCGGGATTCTCCAGGCAAGAACACTGGAGTGGGTTGCCATTTCCTTCTCCAATGCATGAAAGTGAAAAGTCAAAGTGAAGTTGCTCAGTTGTGTCCGACTCCTAGCGACCCCATGGACTGCAGCCCACCAGGCTCCTCCGTCCATGGGATTTTCCAGGCAAGAGTACTGGAGTGGGGTGCCATTGCCTTCTCTGGTTATATTCGCTAGTTTGTTATAATTTTCATATTCCACATATTGCTGATAACCTACAGTATTTGTCTTTCTCTGTCTGACTTACTACACCAAGCATAATACCCTCCAAGTCCACTCATGTTCCCGGAAATGGCAATTTTTCATTCTTTTTTTGTAGCCAAGTAGTATTCCATTGTATGTATATACCACATTATCTTCATCCATTTATCTGTTGATGGACACTTAGGCTACTTCCATGTCTTGGCACTTGTAAATAATGCTGCTATGAACCTCGGTCGACTCAGAGGAAAAGACTGATGCTGGGAAAGATTGAAGGCAGGAGGAGAAGGGGGCAACAGAGGATGAGATGGTTGGATGGCATCACCACATCAATGGACAGGAGTCTGAGCAGATTCGGGGAGACAGTGAAGGACAGGGAAGCCTGGAGTGCTGCAGTCCATAGGGTTGCAACTGAACAACAATAAAAATGCATCTTGGTGTGCATATATCTTCTCAAATTATGTTCTGGGGTTTTATATATATATATTATATATCTCCAGTACTGGAATTACTGGGCCATATAGTAGGGCTTCCCTGGTGGCTCAGCTGGTAAAGAATCCGCCTGCAATGCAGGAGACCTGGGTTTGATTCCTGGGTTGGGAAGATCCCCTGGAGAAGGGAAAGGCTACCCACTCCAGTATTCTGGCCTGGAGAATTCCAAGGACTGTAGAGTCCATGGGGTCACAAAGAGTCAGACACGACTGTGCGACTTTCACTTTCACAGTTGTTCTAGTTTTCGTTTTCTGAGAAACCTCCACGCTGTTTTCCACAGTGGCTGCACCAATGGACATTCCTACCAGCAGTGTACAAGGGCTTCGTTCTCACCACAACTCACACAGTTGTGTTTCTTCACATAGTTTTAAATGTCCACTCTATCCAATGCTCCTGATTATTGGCACGAGATTGTGCCACCCCTTAACTATCACCTCACCTCTGCCGTTACTGATCGGACCTGCCCTAAACTGGGCCCATCAGATTCCCTCCCCCTGGAATATGGAACTGGTGGTGGGGAAATCTCTGAGGATAGGGCACAAATTGAGCACACTACCTTTTGGGGATAAGAAATATTATTTTTAAAAAAATTTTATTGGAGTATAGTTGATTTATGTCTTATGCTTGTTTCTGCTATATAGAAAAGTGAATCAGTTATACATATACAGAAATCCACACTTTTTTAGATTCTTTTCCCATATAGGTCACAAAAGAATGTTGAGTAAAGTTCCCTGTGCTATACAGTAGATCCTTATCAGTTACCTATTTTATATATAGCAGTGTGTGTATGTCTCAATTTATCTGCTCCCCCATTCCCCTTGGTAACCATAAGTTGTTTTCTACATCTGTGATTCTATTAATAAGAAATGTTCTAAGCACTTTATAGAAACTGGCAATAATTTTTCCATCTGAGATGAAATATCATAAATTGGCATAGATCTAGGATACTTTTAGGTTATTCATCAATTCTTTAGATTAGTTGAACTGTGAAATACAGTAAATACCATTTTTTTTTTAGTTAATACCATTAATTGTGGTTCAGTTGAGCCACAGAAGGAAGAATGAAAAAATGATCTTCTTTCTTTCCTCCTTGGTAGCCAGAAGTTTATTTTCTTGTCCATTTATATCATTTTTTTAAGATTCCATATATGTGATATCATATATCACATATAACACATATGTTTCCCTCTGTCTGGCTTACTTCACTTAGCATGATAATCTCCAGGCCCATCCATGTAGCTGCAAATGGCATTATTTCATTTTTATGATGGAATAATGCTTCCCAGGTGGCTCAGTGCTTCATCCCTTAGTTGGGAAGATCCTCTGGAATGGGAAATGGCAACCCACTCCAGGATTCTTGCCTGGGAAGTCCCACGGACAGAAGAGCCTGGTGGGCTACAGTCCATGGGGTTGCAAGGAGCTGAACAAGACTGTGTGACTGAGCACACACACGCACCATGGATACATCCCGATGCCATGCTTGTAGGAAGCGCTCATGAGCTGAGCTGAACTGAGACTGTTCCATTATATTTATGCACACATACACACACACCATGGAGTATTACCCAGCCACAAAGAAGAATGACATTTTGTCACTTGCAACAACATGAATGAACTTGGAGGGCATTATACTAATGAAATAAGTCAGACAGAGAAAGACAAATACCATATATCACTTATATGTGGAATCTAAAAATATAACAAACCAGTGAATAAAACAAAAAAGAAGCAGATTAGCAGATACAGAGAACAAATTAGATGTTTACCAGTGGGTAGGGGGGAGGGGGAGGGGCAGTATAGGGGCACAGGACTTAAAAAGAGAGTTACTATGGGATTACATGAAATTATGTTTGTGAAACCTTTGAAAATTGTAAAGCACTATAGAACTTTAAGAATCTTTCATTCAATAAAAAGGAGCTTAAAAAAAGATCTGAATAATAAAAATGCAATCTAACATTTCAAGGTATACAGAAAGTATCCAGCACTTAGGTAGCTACTTATCTTCATGGATCGTTTCCTTGGTTCATCATCTCTGTCACAGTTCACATCACTAAAGGTTATCATATGCTGGCTTGCGTGTCTTCCCATTCATTCACTGATTCATTTAGTAATTGTCTAGTAAGCATCTCTATATGCCAGACACTGGGGATGTAGGGTGAGTAAAACACTTTAGAGTCCTGTTTGTTTTACATTCTGGTGAGAAGAGAAACCAAAACGATGTGGACAAATAAATACTTTCAGGTTATGGTAAGTCTTGTGAAAAAATAAAATGGTGATAGGTATAGAATTACTTTGGGGATAGGCAGTGGGTGGGCAGAATACTTTGGATAGAGTAGTGAAGAGATATGAGGAGACAACATCTGCACTGACACCTCTAGGAAGTGAGTAATCAGAGGGAGTCAGTCATGGTAAGAGAGCTGTGGGAGAGTGTTCCAGGCATAGGGAACAGCAAGAACTAAAGCTTGAGACAGAAATGCATTTGGCATTACACAAGGGCTATAAAGCAGGCCCACGTGGCCAGAGTGCATGAACAAGGTAAGAGTGGGAGCAGAGGAGTCCAGAAATGTTTGCAGGTCTCAGAGACCTTGGTAAGAACTTCAGTTTATTCTAATGGTAATGGGAAGTTATCAGACGGTTTTCTCTCACTTCATCTTCTCACCACCAGACACTTGCACTCCCTCCTTTCACAATGAAGCAGCATGCCGTGCCACCTCTAGGGCTCTGGATTGCATGCCTGTCTAGTTGAAGATTAACTCCTGCCATGGTCTGTTCTTCTCCATGCCTTAGTATCATCCTCAAGTAAACTCTCCCTAGAACCCACATCCTCGCCAGCCTATGCCCTTCTTTTTTCACAGTGAAACGTAGGGAGGGGGTACAAGTGTTTGGTGGTGAAAAGGCCAGTGATGTGATTAACTTTTAAAGCCTCTCTGGCTTCTCTAGTGGTGGGCAACAAGGTAAACTCGGAGGAAGAACAGATGGCCATTGCAGTCATCTAGGCAAGAGATGAGGGTGGCTTGGATCAAGGTGGTAGCAGTCATGGTGGTGAGAATTTTGAGTCAGGTTCCACTTTGCAGATAAGACTAAGAATTGCTGATGGATTGGATGGGGGTGGTGAGAAGAAGCAACTGGGTGAGTGGGGATTGCCCACATCTTTATCCAAGATGGAGAAGATTGTGATAGAAAAAAACTCTGGAGGGAGATTACCAATTCTGTTCTGGTCTTGTTATAGTTCAGATGTGCTAAGAGACACAAGTGGAGATGTGAGAAGGCAGCTAGATATTCAGGTATGGAGATCTAAAGAGAGAACAGAGTCAGACATGTAATTCTAATTCATCAGCATAAAGATTGTATTTAAAGCAATGAGACTAGATATACGTACTTATGGAGTGAGTTTAAGTCCAGAAGAAAAGAGGCTCTACAATAGAGACCCAGGACACTTTAATTTTGGAGGTGAGTGAAGGAAGAGGTGACCCAGAAACAACTCCAGTGATTTAGAAAGAAAACAGAGCATGTGGTTGAAGCTAACAGTAGACTGTGCGTCAAACAGAAGGAAATGGTTGTATCTGCCAAATCCAGCAGAGAGGTCAAACTAGAGAGGACTGAGGACTAACACTGAAATTGGCAAGGTAAAGTCACTGGTGACAGATTTGACAACGGTCATTTCCACAAATGCAACGAGCATATGATTGGAACGGATTGAACAGAGAAAGAGAATCGAAGAAGTGAAGACAGCAAGTATAAGCAACTGTTGATAACTTTCACTGTGAAAAAAAGGGCATAAGCTGGCGAGGATATGGTTCTAGCGAGAGTTTACTTGAGGAGATCACTAAGGCATGAAGTAAAACAGATCATGGCAGGAGTTAATCTTCAACTAGGCAGGCATGCAATCCAGCACCCTAGAGACGGCAGGGTATGCTTCTTCACTGTGAAGGGAGGGAGTGCAAGTGTCTGGTGGTGAGAAGATGAAGTTGATTATTGCCTGATAACTTCTGTTCCTTCAGTGCAGTGTAAAATGAGATCACCAGCTAAGGGGGAAGATGAAGTGTAGGCGGTTTAAGGAGAGAGGAGATGTAAAATAAATAACTTGGAGAGTCAGAGGCAATGTCATATTCATATTTGATTCCTAGCATAGTGCCCAGCACATCAGAAAAGAAAGGAAGAACTATTATATGCATTAAAAACCTACATCTCAATAATAGAAGTGATGTGTTTGTAGAGTACTTTCACTTACAAATGGTATAGAGTCTGCTGGAATTTATTCTATAAATCTATAAATTAGAAGAAGAAAGCATCGTTTTAAAAGGTGATTTAGGATAAGATTACTACTTTACACTTTATTCATCAGAAATCTTTCCCACTATGCTAATCTTTTCAAGGGTGAAGGGATTCTGTCTTTTCATCTTTGTATTCTCAGGACATATATAAAACAGTGCCTGGCGTGAAGTACACAATAATGTTTTTAAAAAATAAATAAATGACTACTAACAAAAGGAGCTTCTAATTCCAAGAGGATTTGTAAACTGAAATGGAAGACTACCTGAAAGAATTTAAATACTTTAGGGATGAAAAGTCGTAATGGATTATAAAAACAAATGGATGTTTCAGGGATATTTTGAGAGAGCCTCAATATGAAATATACTTTCCCACAAAACTTTCTTTGTGACATTATTTCAAAGATAAAAACTGATCTAAATGGATTTTTGGTCTCATCAATGTGGTAACTCTCATATTTGCTTGAGTTTATAGGCTCTTTGATCTTTTCTCTGTAATGGAAATGGATATTGTCTTATTTAGCTAACATTGTGCACTGTTGTGAACCACATTTCCAGATGCTTCAGAGCCACCCATCTTGCTTACTCTTCCTCTCTAGAAAGACCTGGAGAGATGTCTTTTCTGTCCGGATGGTGAGGTACCACCTGCACCTGCTAGGGAAGACCAGGCCCAGCGGAAGTTCCACCAATCAGGCAGAATGTGGCTCCACTTCACCCCCGTGTTAGACTGTTCTTACTCCTAGAGCGTTGTACAGCACAACTTCCCCATTTCTTGTAACATTGCTTTCAGGGCTAAGGTGTTCGAAAAATTAAACATAAACAGGAAAACAGAATTGGGCATTTATGAGGGAAGGAGAGGAAAGGTAGAAAAATAGAAACAGAGAAAGGGGGGAAAGAAATTGGGCCACTTTAAAGTCAGTTATTATAATTACAGCCATTCAGTTGAGCAACACAATAATATGATAAACTTTACAGCTGAGGGGGAAAATCATGGCAAAGGGGAAGACAAAGAAAGTTGAGAAAGAAATCCAACTCTGAACTGGTCATTTTGCCCAGTAGTGAGGGACATAGAAGGTATTTTTATGCTGGGGAGAAATGTAAGTGTGCTATAACTGTCTCTGCCTTCATGTTTATACATCAGTACAAATCATAAAGGACAGATACTATAATCAACGAAGACCTTTACCAAGAAGATTGACTTCTCTGACTTAGAAATTGATTAGAACAGGGAAGGAGGAGGGCCCATTTATCAGTCGTTGGGTAAGTGGCTGGCTCCCTCTAGTGGCTGCTGAGATTCCCTGTATGTGGATCCTAAAAACCACTTATCGGGAAAAGACTAAAGGAAACAATAACTAAAAATTTTTGGAAAAAACAAAAACACTTTGTTTTAATGTCTTGACATAGAATTTTATTGAAGGTGCTCTGACAGCAAAACTAAAATTGAGGAAGATGCAATATTTTTCTGTGAAACAAATTATTGAAAATAATCTAAGTCTTTGACAAAAATGAAATGGCAGTGAACAAAACAATAGCAATTAGTCCTTTCCAGGGAGGGTTTCTACACATCTATAAATGAAGCCATGAGAATGGATGAGGCATTCAGATGAGCACATCATAAAGAACAGGTCCAAGGAAATGACAACAGCTAAGCTGTGAGGGAGCCCAAGATGAATTATCAAAGAAACCGGAGGTCCTTAGACAATGGTATTGGAGAAGATCAGAGACAAGAGACCCTCAAGCCACGGTAGTGGACAGTGTTAAATGGGAAAGAAAAAAAAAGCAGACTGTGATTAAAAACTAGCTATTGTGGGGACTGCGGGCAAAATGTTAGAGTAGAAAGACCCTGAAATCACCTCTTCCCCTGGGCAAACCAAAATCACAACTACTTACAGAGCAACGATCTATGAGAACAACCTGAAGACTGCCAGAAAAGATGAGTACAACTAAAGATATTAAGAAGGAACTACAGTGAGATGGGTAGGAGAGGGAGAGACGTAGTACATTCAGGACCACACCTCCAAGTCAACAACACCCCACCTGGAAGGAATTTCACAATCACAGAGGTCCTCTCCAAGGAGGAATAAGTCTAAGCCCCACTTTAGGATCCCTATCATGGAGGTCAAGTACTGAGAAGATAAGCCCTCAGAATGTCTGGCTATGAAAACCAGGAAAGAGAAATGAGCAAAAATAAACAAATGGAACTAAATAAAACTAAAACTCTTTTGCATAGCAAAAGAAACTGTCAACAAAGCAAAAGGATATTTGCAATCACTGTATCTGATACGGGTTAATGTTGAAAGCATACAAAGAACTCATACAACTCAACATCAAAGAAAAAACAAACAACCTGATTTAAAAATAGGCAGAGGACCTGAATAGACATTTTTCCAAAGAAGGTGGCCAACAGACCCATAAAAAGATGCCAACATCACTAATCGTCAGAGAAATGCAAATCAAAACACAGTGAGATATCATCTCATACCGGTCAGAATAGCTTTCATCAAAACGACAGCAAATAACAAGTGTTAGGGATGATGTTTGGACACCTGATGCGAAGAACAGACTCACTGGAAAAGACCCTGATGCTGGGAAAGATTGAAGGCAGGAGGAGAAGGGGACGACAGAGGATGAGATGGTTGTATGGTATCACCGACGCGATGGACATGAGTTTGAGTAGGCTCCGGAAGTTGGCGACAGACAGGGAAGCCTGGTGTGCTGCAGTCCAAGGGGTTGCAAAGAGTCGGACACAACTGAGCGACTGAACTGACTGAACTGAGCGATGATGTGGGAAAAAAGAACCCGTGTACTGTTAGTGGGATTGTAAATTAGTGCAACTGATATGGCAAACAGTATAGAAGTTTCTTAAAAATATAAAAATAGAATTACCATATGACCCAGGAATTTCACTTCTGTATTTTTATCAAAAGAAACAGAAAACACTAATTAGAAAAGACACATGTACCCCAATATTCATTGCAGCAGGTTTTACAATAGCCAACATATGGAAACAACCTAAATGTCCACTGATAGATGAGTGCATAAAAATATGTTGTATATATAATATTACATATATAGGTATCTCTTATGTACAATGAAATATTACTCAAACTAAAAAAACAATGAAATCTTGCCATTTTTGACAACATGACAGATCTAGAGAGTACTATGCTAAGTGAAATAAGTCAGAGAAAGACAAATACCTTACATTCTCATCAATATGTGAGAATCTAAAAAAACAAAGCAAACATACAAAGTGAAAACAGACTCATAGATACAGAGCATAATGGGTGGCAGGGCAAAGGCGGGTATGTGGGAGAATACTGGTGAACTACAAACCTCCAGTTAGAAAGTAAATAAGCCACAGGGATACAATATGCAGCATAAGGAATATGGTCACAATATTACAATAACTCTGTATGGGGACAGATGGTTACGAGATCTACTGTGGTGATCATTCCATAATGTATGCAAGTGTCACAGTGATTTGACACCTGAAATAACATGATATTGTACATCAACTATATTTCATTAATAATTATTTAAAATTTCTATGCTCAGAAAAGAAGGCTAGAAGGATATAAAACAACACACTAAATGTGATCTTTGGGTGACAGAAAAACAAACAGCCTTTGTGCAGTGAATTCAAAGGTTAAAGCAAGTACCATTCAAAATAGGTAAGCAATACTGACCAGGGTAATACAGCATAGCTAAAATGAAACTTTAAAGTGTGCCAATCTTTTGTTTATCTTTCTAGAATTTAGACATATCAAATACGTTTGCATGGCCTCATTACACACACACACGCACTTTTCCGGTAAAAGAATTTGATCTGGATTCTCATTAAACATCTTTTATTTCAACATGAGGAAATGGCTTATTGAGCTCTCTAGTCAAGGGGAAATGACTTGAACGAAAAGCCTTCTGTCTTCTCCTAACTACTTTATTTTTTTTTTTTTTACAATTTTTAATTTTTATTTTTTAAATTTTAAAATCTTTAATTCTTACATGCATTCCCAAACATGAATCCTAACTACTTTAGACAGTGTCTGTTGTAAAATGCTGATGCTATTAACTTCTCAAATGAATGGTAATACATGAGGATATCCAAATTTAATGAGGTAAATAGAAGTATGGCTAGACTACAAAATTATTATTGAGAAATATATTTAAAGCACTAAACATTCCCCTGATTTGGTTATTTGGTTAAAATGATCCTACAGTCGTACCACTTCTGTTCAGTCCATTTAAAGAAGAGAGAACTAGCATGTTGTACAGGAAGCTACTGAAATGCTTCCACTGCAGTAATACTTGGCATCTAAGATTTGGTTCAGGTTTCAGATCTCAGGTAAGTTTTGTTTTTTAGGTTTTCATCCCCTTCCTCCCAAATTATTGAGACCATAAAACAAGAGAAGAATAATTTTACTTACTAAAAAGTTTTTTTTAACTGTTAATATGGACAAGTGAATAAACTCAGTCAATGTACTGGGTTTATTTTTAAAAATGAAAGTGAATGGAATAATTTTGAAGAATTGGTTGAACTCAAGATGATACAATTGAGAAAGTATTTTAAGACAAATTCTCCACAAAACCACATTCCATACAAACATTTCCTTTATATTAATGGCCACACAACTAGATTATATATACCCTGAAGTAAGTTGACTGTACATTTAAAATCTTCATGTCCCAGCACAGTGCCGTGAGAACAGTAATGCTCAATTACTGAAATGTTTCTTGCCATAGATGATAACTGTGACAGGCAGGATTCTAACGATGTCCCCCCTACTGTAAGATTCCTGCCCCTGGTCATTCGATCAAACACTACTCTAAGTCCTGCAGAGAAGGGACTTTGCAGATGCAATTAAGGTTATTAGTTGACCTTACAAAAGGGTGACCTTACAAAAAGTATCCACAATTACCTAGGCAGATCTAACCTAACCATACAAACTATTAAAGTCAGAGAATATTCACCAGATGCTGCAGGGAAAAAAGGTAGAAGAGGACGTCACTTTGAAGCATCAGGAGGATTTGACTCCCAGTTGCTGGCTTGGAGATAAAGAGAGACATAGATCAAGAAAACAGATTTAGTCCTAGACCCACAAGGAACTAAATTCTGACAACCTGAAGAAGCCTGGGAAGTAAATTCCTCCCCAAAGCCTCCACAAAGGGTCACAAGCCCTATCAACACCTGAATTTTGACCATAAGGTCCTGAGCCAAGAACCTTACCTGCAGAAATATGAGATGATAAATGGACATTGTTTTAAACCTCTAAATTTGGGGCAATAGAAAAGTAATGCAAAAATCAAATAAACATGATTTTTTTACGACATTGCTGTTTGGTCGCTAAGTCGTGTCCGACTCTTTGCAACACCATGAACAGCAAGCAGCACACCAGGCTTCCCTGTCCTTCACTATCTCTGGAGTTTGCTCAAACTCATGTCCATTTACTATGTAGGATCTTAACATTGGGTCCTATATTCAATCAAATTCACAGTGGTGCCCCTTATTTCACAAACAATTCTCTTTGGGGAAAGAAGCTAGAATTTAAATCTACAAGGCTGGTGCAGACCCAAGCATTGCTCCAGTTCACTCAGTTGAGCAATGCTACCTAGAAGCCTTCCTTTTCACTGTCTTTTCAAATTGGATGCCATATTATTTGGACAGAGGATTTGATTTTGGAATTTCTCAGTTCAATTTGAATTTCTCATTTCTATTTTCTCCAAGAGATCCTTGATCTCTCTTCCTTTTCCTCTGAACTCCCTGGTTGTATAATGTTAATGTGCCCCTATCTTGTGTGTGTGTGTGTGTGTGTGTGTGTGTGTGTGTTTCCTCTGAACTCCCTGGTTGTATAATGTTAATGTGCCCCTATCTTGTGTGTGTGTGTGTGTATGTGTGTGTGTGTGTGTGTGTGTGTGTGTGTTTCCTCTGAACTCCCTGGTTGTATAATGTTAATGTGCCCCTATCATGTGTGTGTGTGTGTGTGTGTGTGTGTGTGTGTGTGTGTGTGTGTGTGTTAGTCACTCAGTCATGTACAACTCTATGGGACTATAGCTCGCCAAGCTCATCTGTCAAAGGGATTCTCCAGGCAAGAATACTGGAGTGGGTTGCCATTCCCTTCTCCAGGAGAACTTTCCAACCCAGGGACCAAACCTGGGTTTCCCATGTTGCAGGCAAATTCTTTACCATCTGAGCCACTGGGAAGCCCTATCTGAAGCCTCTTTAAATCCTGTTACTTGCCTTATATTCCTTTAATTTGAAGACTTTTGAGGAATGTGACTTTTAAAAAATAGGCTCGGATACACAGTGTAACGTAAAATTATATGGAAATTTTCATGTGTAGTTTAAATAATAATAAAGTGACTAATGTGTTTACCCACTATCCAGGTCATCCTATATCCCCCAAATTCTCTGCATGCTCCTCCCTAGTTAAATTCCTTCACTACTTCCAGAGATAACCACTATCCTGATTTTTGTGTTAAACATTCTCTTGCTTTTCTTTAGAGCTATTGGCTATGCTTACCTAAATAACACATTTTTAGCTTTCCTTGTTTTGAACATAAAGTTTGTGAATTTCTAAAAAGAAAAAAAAAAATCCTGCTGTGATTTTGATTGGGATTGTCATCCCTTCAACTCTGGAAGCCTTTATTTCTGCTCCATATTGCACCATCTGAAACCCCCATTAAAAGTTGAAAAGAGGGTCTTCCTTGGTAGTCCAGTGGATTAGATCCCTGACTGGGGAACTAGGATCCCACATGCTGTGAAGTGACCTGGCCTGCATGTTGCAAGTACTTTACCCCATGCACTCTGGAGTCCATGCGCTGCAACCACTAAGCATCGGCGCCACAACAAAACATGATGCCACAAAGACCCCGTGTGCCGCAACTAAGACCCGACACAGCCAAGTAAATAAATAAGTACAAAAACGAACAGTGGAAAAGAAATGGTGAGAGTGGAGATCTTTACCTTATTTATAATCTTAGGAGGATATCATTCAGTCTTCTGCCATTAAGTTTGGTTTTAGTTATAGGTTTCTCATAGATGTACTTTGTCAGATTAAGTTAATCTTCTATTCTTAGACTGCTGACAGTTTCTTTTTTATTGTAGTAAGGTATACATAACAAAAAATTTTTCCCATTTTAGCCATTTTGAAGTATACAGTTCAACATTTGAAGTATCTAGTTCAGTGGCATTAGGTATATTCACATTGTTGTGCAACCATAGCCACTATCCATCTCCAGAATTTTTTCATCATCCTAACCTAAAACTCTGTGGCTATTAAACAATAAATCTCCATTCCCTTCTTCCAGCTCACAAGAATCATCATTTGCATGAATTTGCCTAAGTAACACATATAAATGAAATCATACAATAGTTGTCCTTTTATATCTGGCTTATTTCACTTAGCATAAAGATTCTAGGTTCATCCAACTGTAGCATAAATCAGAACTTCCTTCCTTATTAAGGCTCAAATTATTCCATTTTTGTATGCATATATTACATTTTCTTTATCCAGTTATCCATCAATGGACACTTGGGCTGTTTCCATCTTTTGGCTATTGTGAATAATGCTGTTAGGAACACTGGTGTACATATAACTCTTCAAATCTCTGCTTTCAATTCTTCTTGATATATACTCAGAAGTGGAATTGCTGGATAATAGAGTAACTCTAGCTTTAATTTTTTGAGGAACTGCCATACTATTTTCCATTCCATTTACATTCACTTCACTAACACACAAGGTTTCTAACTTCTTTACATCCTCACTAACACCTGTTATTTTCTACTGTTTGTTTTCAGTAATAGCCATCCTAATGGATGTGAATTGATATCTCTGTGATTTTGACCTGCATTATTCTAATGATTAGCATCTTTTCATGTGCTTGTTGGCCATTTGTATATCTTTTCTGGAGAAATATCTACTCACAAGTCCTTTGCCCATTTTTAAATTGCATGATTATCATAGTTGTTGCTGTGAGTTTTAAAAGTTCTTCCTATATGCTGGATATTAATCTCCTGTTAAATATATGATTTGAAAATACTTTCTCCTAGAGTTTTTTTCTAGTTAGAAATGGAGGTTAGATTTTTGTCAAAAGCTTTGTGTGTCTGTTGATGATGTTTTTAAATTTTTTACTTTGTTAATATGATGAATTTTACTGACTTTTAAAAAATGCTTTGTTGAGACATAATTCATATCACCTGTTTTTAAGAGTGTATATATTAGAACCATTATCACAATCATTTTTAGAACATTTCATTTTTTCCAAAAAGAAACCCTGTATCTAATAGTAGTCACTCCTATTTCCATCTGTACTAATCAGCTACCATATTAATTAACTGTCATAACAAAAAACCACAGAGTTGGTGGCTTAAACAACAGAAATTTATTTTCTCACAATTCTGGAGGCTGGAAATCCAGATGGCTGTCATTGTGTGGTATCCTCAGATGGCCTTTTTTCTATCTGTGTGCACTCCTGGTATCTCTTCATCTTACAAGGATACACTAGTCCTACTGGATGAGCATCTTACGCTCCTTAAAGGCCCTATCTCTAAATACAGTTATATTGGAGTTAGAGCATTAACCTATGAATTTTGGGAGAATATAATTCAGTGCATAATATTCTGCTCTCTGCCCTTGCCCCCCAAAATTAATTTCCTTCTTGAAAATTCACCCCATATCAACAGCCTCAAAAGTCTCAACCCATCCCATTACCAACTCCATCATCCAAGTCTCATCTAACTAACATCTAAATCAGATAAGTAGGAATCTTAAGCTATGATACATCCTAAGGCATAATTCCCATCTAGCAGCAAACTTATGAAACCAGACAAGTTAGGTGGTTTTAAAATACAATAGTGGGACAGGCATAGGATAAACGTTCCCATTCCAAAAAGGAGAAACTGGAAAAAAGAAAAATGTCACAGGTCCCAGGAAAGTCCTAAACCTATGAAGACAAAATTCATTTAGACCTTAGGACTCAAGAATAATCCTCATTGCCACAGCTGTCCCCCTGGGCTCAATTCAGAGGGAGCAGGCAAAACACCCAGCACCTAGTCTTTCTCCAGAAGGGTTAAACTTCATCTCTCCCAGCTGCTGTCCAAGGGTCTGGCTTTTAATCAGACTGCATCTGGGAGGGAAATTCTCAGGAGCCTGAAAGACCTTTAGGGCACATCTCCTTCCTTCTGCCCCTAGCTTACTCCAAGAGCAAAACCAAGTCCCCAGCTATTCCCTGGAAGGAGCTCGTCCACATATCTAACATCCCAACTTTTACAGCTGCCACCTGAGGAACTGGCTCCCAAATCAGTCAGCTCTGAGAGCCAAAAGGGCTCAGCATTCACAAATGTCATGGGACTATGTTAAACCAATAGGCAGTTTTATACAGAAATGCAAGCATTTCTCATAGTTATTACCCCTAGGCTCAGCACCGAGGAAACAGGCAAAAACAATTTCTCCCTGGAAGAGCTTTGACTGCATACTTTCCCAATTGCTTTCCAAGGGTTGAGGGGCAGGCTTCGGATTAGCTTGCACCTGGGAGCTAATGGGGCTTGCACTTAGTAGTCATCTGCGAGACTGAAAGGGTGCGTGGGAACTTCTGGCACCTCCCCACCCCAAATCCATTAAGCCCAGCAATGAAACCAAGTCTGTAGCTTCTCCTTAACAGAATCTGGAAAAATATCTAGCAGTCTACTTTCTATGTCTGCCAGCTGAGGAAATGGCTCCTAGATCACCTACCTGTGGGACAGGATGGTGTTTAGCATTCACAAGTTCTCGGGGACCACAGAGAACAAATGCGTAGTTCTATATGGGTTCACAAGAACTTCTAGTGGATATTCCCTCTGGCTCATCACAGATAAGTTAGGCAAAAACAACCAGCTCCTGATTTTGCCCTGAAAGAACCTAAACTGCATATCTAAAATCCTGACTTTCCCAGCTGCAGCCTGAAGATCAGGCTTCTAATTAGCCTAACCTGAGAAGCTGACAAGGCAGGTAATAAGAGAAACTCTCTGAAAAAGAAATTAAGGGAACTTATTTATAACAGCACCAAAAAGAATAAAATGCTTAGGGATAAATCTGACCAGGAAAGTGAAAGATCTATACACTGAAAACTGCAAAACACTGATGAAAGAAATCGAAAAAGGCACAAATAAAAGGAAAGATATTCCAGCTTGTGACTGGAAAAATTAGTACTGTGAAAATGTCCTTACTGCCCAAAGTGATCTACAGATTCAACGCAATCCCTATTAAAATTCCAATTGCACTTTTGCAGAAATAGGAAAAACAATCCCCAAATTTAAATGGACCCACAAAAGATTCCAAAGAGCCAAAGTAATCTTAAGCAAGGAGAGCAAAGCTGAAAGCATCTCACCTTCTGATTTCAAACTACATTATAAAGCTATAGAAATCAAAACAGTACAGGACTGGCCTAAAAACAGACACATAATTCTGGAACAGTATAATGAGCCCAGATAGAAACTCATTCATATACGGTCAGTTAGTTTTCAACAAAGGCACTAAGAATACACAATGAGGAAAAGATAGTATCTTCAAAAAATAGTGTTGGGAAATCCAGATATTCACATGATAAAGAATGAAACTGGACCCCCATCTTACACCATACACAAATATTAACTCATAATGGATAAAAGATTTAAAAGTCTTGAAATCATAAAATTCCTGGAAGACAACATAGAGAAATGCTTCTTGACACTGGTCTTGGCAATGATTATTTGGATTTGACAACAAAAGCCAAGGCAAGAAATATTACCCTTTTGTTAATTGCTTCCTTTGTTCCCCTCTGGTCTTCCTTTGCTTTTTTTTTTTTTAATAGCAAAAAAAAAAAAAAAATAGTGCTATACTTTAAGCTTTTTCTCTTTATCTTTTGTGAACCTACTAGAGATTTTCCTTTGTGGTTACCACAAGGGTTACATAAAACATCTTATAGTTAGAACAGTCTATTGTGAGGCAATAACTTACTTACAGTCATATACAAAAACTCTACACTTACTTCTCCTCTCATATTTTATGCCATTGATGTCACACTTTAGTTTATATACTAATCCATTAACAAGTTATTGCAGCTATAATTCTTTTTAATACTACTGTCTTTTAACTTTTATACCTAAAGTTAAAAGCACCATCACTACAGTATTATTCTGAATTTGACTACATATTTACTTTTCCTTTTAGTAAGTTTTCATGTTACTAATTAGTAGCCTTTTGTTTCAACTTGAAGAACTTCCTTCAGCATTTCTTGTAAGGCAGTGGTGAAGAACTCTCAGATTTTGTCTGGGAAAATCTTTATGTCACCTTCTTTTCTGAAGAACAGGTTTTTGTTTTTGTTTTTTAAATTGGAGGATAACTGCTTTACAATGTGTATTGATCCCTGCTATACATCAACATGAATCAGCCATGGCTATACATATGTCCCCTCCCTCTTATACTCACTTCCCATTCCCCAACCCATCCACCCGTTTAGGTTGTCAGAGAGCACTAGGTTGAGCTCTCTGCATCATATAGCAAATCCCCACTATCTGTTTTACATATGGTAATGTATACATTTCAATGCTACTCTCAATTCGTCCCACCTTCTCCTTTCCCACTGTGTCCACAATTCTGTTCTCAATGTCTGTGTCTCTATTGCTACCCTGCAAATAGGTTCATTAGTACCATTTTTCTAGATCCTATATATATGCATTAATATATGACATTTGTTTTTCTCTTTCTGACTTACTTCACTCCCTGTAACAGGCTCTAGGTTCATCCATCTCATTAGAATTGACTCAAATCTGTTCCTTTTATGGCTGAGTCATATTCCATTGTGTATCTATACTACAACTTCTTTATCCATTCATCTGTTGATGGACATCTAGATTGCTTCCATGTCCTAATTATTGTAAATAGTGCTGCCATGAATATTTGGGTACATGTGTTACTTTGAATTATGGCTTTCTCAGGGTAGCTGCCCAGTAGTGAAATAGTTGGGTCATATGGTGGTTTTATTCCTAGTTTTTAAAGAAGTCTCCATACTGTTCTCCAAAGTGGATGTATCGATTTACATTCCTACCAACTTTCAAGTTGTATTGTTGTGCAAGAGTGTTCCATTTTCTCCACGTCCTCTCTAGCATTTATTGTTTGTAAATTTTATTATGATGGCTATTCTGACTGGTGTGAGGTAATACCTCATTGTAGTTTTGATTTCCATTTCTCTAATAATGAGCAATGTTGAACATTTTTTTTCATGCATCTACTGTCCATCTGTATGTCTTCTGAAGGACAGTTTTGCTGAGTATAGTATTGTTTTTTTTTGTTTTTCTTTCAGTACTTTGAATATATCATCCTTCTCCCTTCTGGTCTGCTAGGTTTCTGTGGAGACATCTGCTGATATCCTTATGGTGGTTCCCTAGTATATAAGGAGTTGGTTTTCTCACACTGCTTTCAAAATTCTCCTGTCTTTGAATTTTAACTTTATTATAATGTGTTTCAGGGTAATATTCTTTGAGTTGATCTTGCTTTTGGTCCTTCAAGCTTCATGTACCTGGATGTCTAGATCTTTCTCAAAATTTGGGAAGTTTGCAGCCATTAGATTTTGAATTAACTTTCTGCCCCTTTCTGGCTCTCTTCTCCTTCTGAAACTCAATGATGTTTATTTTCATTTGCTTGAGATTATCACACAATTCATGTAGGCTTTCTTCACTCTTTTTTACCTCACTCTTTCTTCTTGTTCCCTGGGTTGGGAAGATCCCCTGGAGAAGGAAAAGGCTACTCCAGTATTCTGGCCTGGAGAATTCCATGAACTGTACAGTCCATGGGGTTGCAAAGAGTCAGACACAACTGAGCGACCTTCACTTTCTTCTTGTAACTAATTTCAAAGGAGTTTGCTGATCTGTTTTTGAAGCTATTAAAATTTTCAGTTCTAACATTGTATTTTTCAGGTCCAGTTCTGTTTACTTCTTTTTTACTTTATTGAATGACTATTGTTTATTCCTATAAATACTGTTTATTCTTGATATTTGTTTTTTAACATGACTAAGCTATTCAGAAACAATTTTTATTCTTTAAGGTCTCAATTTTAGTATCTGTGTGGTACCAGGGCAGCATTTAGTCTAGGATTTACTTCTCCACTACTGAAGCAAAACTTTTGAGAATTCAACCTGATGCCCTGAAAATGATGAGATTTTCCACCCTCACTCGTGGGAAGAGAAATTATTCTCAGATTTGTCTGCGCTCTCTCCAATTAGTTCAGGTGGTTCTTTCCTTGGATTTGTGTAGTTTTCTCATATACATTCACCGATCATTACTCACTAGTAAACTTGATGGGAATTGTTTGTAGATTTCAAGAGCTGTCTCTGTGCAGCTCCCTCCTCTCTAGTACTCTTCCCCGTTAACTCTAGCTTCGAAGACTCTCCTGATTCCTATCCTGTCCCTTCAATTCAGGATAACCGATAACTTCTGCTTTGATTCCCCAGGGCTCCTTGTGCACTGCCTAGAAACTCTCCAGGTAATAAGCTGGTGGAAATGGAGGGTTTACTGGGTCTTTTTCCCCTATGAGGAATCACTGTCCATTGTTGCCTGAAATCCAGTGTCTTGAAAAGTGTCATTTCATGCTCTTCCTTTAATCAGTTTAAGGTGATTTCTGAAAATGGTTCACTATTTACTTGAGCCAAAAAACTCCACAAAATCATGCAAATAAAGAGGTTTGAGTCTTTGTGTCCAAACTTTAAGAACACTGACAAAATTACTCAGGTCATCAATAGTCCGCATGTCCAAAAAGCCACCAAGTATCCGAAAGATGCCACTCTACAGAAGCAAGGTATGCCATTCTGTTACAATGGTTCAGTTCAGTCGATAAGTCAAGTCCGACCCTTTGTGACCCCATGGATTGCAGCACACAGGGATTTTCTGTCCTTCGTCTCCTGGAATTTGCTTCATGTCTTTTGAGTCAGTGATGCCATCCAATCATCTTATCCTCTGTCATCCCTTTCTCTTCCTGCCTTCAATCTTTCCCAGCATTAGGGGCTTTTCCAATGAGTTGGCTTTTCACATCAGGTGGCCAAAGTATTGCAGGTTCAACTTTAGCATCAGTCCTTCCAGTGAATATTCTTGGTTGATGTCCTTCAGGATTGACTGGCTTGATCTCCCTAGCACCACAGTTCAAAAACATCAGTTCTTTGGTGCTCAGCCTTCTTTACGGTTCAACTCTTACATCCATACATGACTACTGGAAAAGCCAGTTGGCTAAATAAGTGGATAGAGCTAGACACAGAGTCAGTGGCGCAAAAAGAGTGCTACACATGTTTAAGAGTGCTTAAACATGCAAAGAGAAATGTTTAACTTACAGGTTTAGATGTAGGTTTTCTGGTCATTGAATACATCCAGGTGAAAAAAATCCCCCAAGATGCACTGCAATGCTAGCATTGGATTAACCCATGCATGAGCATCTCTGCCACAAATTTTCCACAATTTGTTCTTGTGGAAAGATAATAAATTGGTCCTAAACCAGAAGAGGAGGCTGCATAGGAGAAAAAGATATCTCAGATAAATTGAAGAGACAAAAGTTTATGAACTAGATATAAATTCAGCATGAAATAAGAGCAAATAAAAGTAAAAAGAAACAAAACCCCAACTGTTGTTTCATGTATTTTACTAGTCTTTTGATTATTTCAGGCAGGAGGATACATCTAGTCCTTGTTATTGCATTTTGACCCAAGGCAGAAATGCAGTTTGCTTAGTTTTTAGGATTTAGCATCTATGTTTATAAATAAGGCTAGTTTATAATATCTGTTTCTTATACTTTGTGAAGTGTTGGTATCTTATGGAAGTTTTGATAAATTTATGTTATTTTTCTAAGAATTTCTACTTTTAGATTATACTTAAAGCAAATTTAAAATTGTTCTTAGTTTTAATAGCCTCATTAAATTTTTAATGTCTGCAGCATGTGTAGGTACATACGCTCTTTCATTACAATTATTGCTAATTACTGGCTTCTTTTTCATTTGATCAGCTCACCAGATATTTCTCAATTATACTAGTCTTTTGAAAAAACAACTTTTGGCTTTTTATATTCTATTTTATACTTGCTTTTTATTTCATTCATTTTTCATACAATTATCTTTTTTATACTAATTTTGCTCATTTTAAAACTTCTAGATAGATGTTTAACTAATTCACTTTTAGTCTATCTTTTTTAAAAAATGTATCTATTGGTAACTATAATAGACTTCTCTAAATACTGTTTTAGCTGTAGTCACACAAGCTTTGAAACATAGTACTATGCTATAGTTCAGTTCAAAACATTTACAATTTTTCCATTATTCCTTTTTTGACTTATGAGTTAATCAGAAATGTGTTTCTTACTTTCAAACATACAGGGATTTTTCTATGTATCTTTTTTATTATTTATTTCTAACTTAAAAGTGTTATGGTCATCTCACAGTTCTGTCCACTTAGAAGACTTCCCCCCAACACTGCTATAGTTTAGCATCATTCCATATTTTGGTTCATGCAACATATGGAGTCAATTCCTCTTTAATCCAAGTCTAAGCTTTTCCTTCCTCCATCAGCCATCTTATAGATCATCCCCCCAATAAAGCCTGGAAGGTGTGAGCTAAAGGAGACATCTTACTGTAATAGAGATGGTGATATGGGGGTCTAGCTCCCTTTTTCATGTACCCTATTTGTACCTTCCAAACTCCCCAAGTTTGGTCTCTGAACTATCACTTTCATTGTTTAATAGATTGCTACTAAATTAGCTCATAATGGAAGCTCTTGTAGCAGTTACTTGATGTCTCATGCACATGTACTCAATAGCATGTCAGGAGATGCTTTTCAAAAAGCATATAATTCTCTGCTGCAAAAAGTATGACCTTGCTCCAGAACCCTAGGGATTTGTGCTATAGCTCTCTCATTAAAGCTTGTGAGAGATTCCTCTTAATGTTTTTATCTACCATGGATCCTCTACTACCAAGGGATCTGCCAAATTATATGACCTGAGGAGCAGGGCAACTTGCATTGCAGCCTGGACCTACTGTAGAATCTTCCTCACTCAAATCTGACAGCCTTCTGAATTTCAAAATAAATGGTTTGGGGCAGTATATACTGTTTCCAAAATTCAAATGGATCCATCAAGTGTTGTGTCCTCTAGTATGGAGTACCTGGTGTAATAACTTGCTCTTTACTTAGAAGGGTTGTTTCATCAATTCCTAGACCACCAGAATCTCAAAGATGTCAGTGATGAGGCAGGTGTCTGAATCTTTACAGACTTATCTTTCACTCTCTGGCAAGTATGTATCTCACTAGAGTTTCAAAAGTTTTTGTCATTTCCTGCTTGCCAAGTCTGACTAGTATGTCATTATATACTAAATATACAGAATCATGCACCAGCGAAATTTTTTTATGGACTATCAAGACAATCGAGGTCCTTGCAGATTATTTTGACAAATTTCAGGAGCATTAATGTAGACTCAAGACAGCTTGTATATACTGCTGACATGACTATTTTTTTAAACTGAAGTACAGCTGATTTACAATGGTGTATTCATTTCTGCTGTACAGAAAAGTGATTCAGTTATACAAATATATATATTCTCTTTCATATTCTTTTCCATTATGGTTTATTACAGGATATTGAATATATTTCCTTGTGCTATACAGTGGGACCTTATTGTTTATCTACGTTACATACAGTATTTTATATCTGCTAATAGAAAACTATTTTATCCTACCCTATGCCCTTGGTAACCATAAGTTTGTTTTCTAAGTCTGTGAGTCTGTTTCTGTTTCATAAATAAGTTCACTTGTACCATATTTTAGATTACATATAAGTGATATCATACAGTATTTGTCTTTTTATGACTTCCTTCCCTTAGTATGATAATGTCTAGGTCCATCCATGATACTGCAAATGGCATTATTTCACATTTTTTTTAATGACCCAGTAGTATTTCATCATGTATATATACCACATCTTCTTTATCCATTCATCTGTTGATGGACATTTAGGTTGCTTCCATTTTTCTCAGTTATTATAAATAATACTGCTATGAACATTGGGGTGCATATATCTTTTCAAATTAGAGTTTTATCAGGAAATCCAAGGAGTGGGATTGCTGGATCATATGACAACTCTATTTTTAGTTTTTTAAGGAACTTCCACATTATTCTCCCTTGAACATAGTAGCTGCACCAATTTACATTCCCAACAGTGTACGAAGGTTCTTTTCTCCACAACCTCTCCAGCATTTGTTACTTGTAGACTTTTTAGTAATGGCCATTCTGACTGGTGTGGGGTGGTATATACCTCATTGTAGTTTTGATTTGCATTTCTCTAATAATTAGCAATGTTGAGCATCTTTTCATGTACCTCGTGGGCATCTGTATGTCTTCTTTGGAGTAATGTCTATTTAGTCTTCTGCCCAGTTTTTTGATTGGGTTGTTTTTGTTATTGGGTTATATGAGCCATATGTACATTTTAGAAATTAAGCCCTTGTCAGCTGCTTCATTTGCAAATATTTTCTCCCAGTCTATAGTTTATCTTTTCACTTTGTTTATGGTTCCCTTTACTGTGCAAAAGCATGTAAGTTGATTAGCTCCCATTTATATTTGCTTTTACTTCTATTGCCTTGGGAGACTGACCTAAGAAAACATTGGTACAATTTATTGGTACTATTTAGAAGCAACTTGCTTTTGATCTTTTACTTATGAGAATTGATAGAATGGTTTTGAAGATCAATAGCTGAATATGAAGTGCCAGGCTATGTTTATCTCTAAATAAAGATACCACATCTAGCATAGAGCCATTTGTTTAACTTTAGCCAAAAACCATCTTCTACACCTCACCTGGGATCACTCAAGTGAAGTGAATAAAAATATAATGCATCCTTTAAACTGTTCATGTTGGCATTAATCTCAGTAATTCCACCTAGGTTGCAGTATCACTTCTGATTTACTGTTGGCTGGAAAAGAGGTACAAAGGTTTCTAACTGAACTTTCATACCTTGGTGGTTTTTGGTCAACTGCTAAGTATATGCATCCCAATTGTATACACAGGGGACAGAGAAATAATCAAAAGGTGGATTTGTAGATCCGTGGGCCCACTGAGTATGCTTGGGTCAGGGCTCCATTTATCACCTGGCTTTCATGTGCCTCTACTTCACCTGAGGAGCTAGTAATGGCATCTGGGGTCTCCAGTAATTATGTTAGTTCATATCCTATATCTAACAACCCTAGAAAGGTCTGACTCCAGGCAAATTAAAGTATTTTAAAATGTTGGCAGTCAGTCTCACAATACTGTTATTATGTCTTCATAATTTTCAGAGCTTTCCATGCCTCTTGGGTTATACCATTTTGTGGACTCATAAGATGATGCCACATTTTTCTCCTAATTTTTGAAATGTTTTTCATAAATTTGAAGGTGCATTTAAAAAAAAAATTTTTTTTTGAGGCCATGACACATGGCTTGTGGGATCTTAGTTCCCCAATCAGGAATCAAACCCTGGCCCATGGCAGTGAAAAGCCTGCATCCTAACCACTGGACCACCAGGGAATTCCCTGAGGGTACATTTCTGACCATGCCTAGCAGGCCTAGATTTTACTAACTCCAAGCTGATATGCCCAATTCTTTCATCATTTTTCAAATCCATTGTCAATCAAAATAAAAGGAACAGTTCCCTACATTGTTTACAGCATTAGCCTGATATTCAGTTGACTTTTTAGTCAACTGCTCTGTTTTTAGCAGAATACGTCCAGTAGCTGACTGGAGAGCTGAAATCATCCTTCACTACAGTACGTCTTTGTGCCAACTTCCTGATCAGCAGTCCACAAATAGTTGGTATGGCCTATAATATCTTCTACAGTTAAATCACTTGTTTATGTTTTCTTTAATCCTCACTTGTGTGCCCTCATGCTTCCTCTCAGGTTTCATTCAGTATAACTTCTAAAGCAACATTTATTTCTGTACAACTATACCTGAACAAGGGATTCAATAATCACCCATTGGTGTATTTCACAGATGAGTCTTAGCCCAGCAATCCTCAGTGAAATTTCTCAGTACAAACTGTTCTCTTAAACATTTCAAAAATTTCCTTAGAAGTTTAATCATGAGTAACAAAAATAGGTTCCCAGAATCTTAGGCTCTCAGAATGCCTCATACCCAATTTCTCTCATCTTCCTAATTCTCTACAGCCCTACAATGTATCAGTAGATACAAGAACAAAAGCAGACATTTATTGAATTACACATTTCAGTTAACTTATCACATTTTGTTTACCAATTTTATTAATCTGCTAAGTAAATTTCGAGCTTTGGTAGAAGCAATGGTATATTTTATATGACAAGCATAATAAAATGAAACTTTTAAATATTTTCATTACTGCTTATCTATACTTTACTTGGATAAAGTATCTTCCTTATAGCTAATGTTTGTTTTCTTTTAAGCAGGCCCTAGTTTCTTTTAGATGTGAGCTTGTGTCCATGTTGATTTTCATTTAGTCAGTTCAGTTCAGTCGCTCAGTCGTGTCCGACTAAGAGACCCCATGAACCGCAGTATACCCGGCCTCCCTGTCCATCACCAACTTTCATTACTTGGTTAAATAACTGGAGCCACTTATGATAGGAGTGTTTGAAATAATGTAGTAGAGTAGGTCAGCTCTAATAGCTTGACCTAATTTACACAGGCTACCCACTCCAGTTTACTTGGGCTTGCTTCTCTGGTGGCTCAGATGGTAAAGAATCTGTCTGCAATGTGGGAGACCTGGGTTCAATCCCCGGGTTGGGAAGATCCCCTGGAGGAGGGCATGGCAACCCACTCCAGTGTTCTTGCTTGGAGAATTCCCATTGACAGAGGAGCCTGGCAGGCTACAGTCCATGGGGTCACAGAGTCAGACATGACTGAGTGACTAAGCACAGCACAATTTACATTGCCCTAATGCCAAGATTTTCCAGTACTTCCTCACCTTTAAATTATACTTCGCTTTTATCCTATAGTTGTTTTGCCAATCCATTAAGTACAATATTTGTTGCTCCCCTTGCTCTTAAAAATCTCCCCTTGAGAAAGGCCAGATTTAAGAACAATACCCCTCTTCACTGTCAACAAAAAGTTGTTTTATTTGTCCTAAGTCTACACTGTGTTCACTCTGCCTAATACACATTAAAAAATATATATATATGTATAGCAAGCTGTAAGGCTTTATCTTCAGAGAGCAAACTGACCCCTCAAAAGAGAGCCATGTTATGGTATTCCGTCATATAGCTACTGTGGCTTATAGCTTGATACTCAGCTTTGTAGATAACAAAATCTATTCATTAAGAAAAACTGATACATGGCAATCATTCATAGAAGATTGATATTTAACCCAAATAATTTATAAATGAAATTTACTAGACAGTCATACTGGCACACTATCATAGTCTCATCTTACTAATAAAAAGCTTATGTGAAGCAAATGTATACTTATAAGATTACATGATAATGGAATCCGAACAAAGTGGAATTAATTGGACATCTACTGAAAACAAAATAATATCATCTCATCTATTATGCATGCATCTTTTGAACAGTTCTAAAATAAATCAAATGTTTGCTATGGCCAACCAGGATACTTATCCTGTTAGCTTTGCCTCTCTGGCTAAGGTGACATCTGACAACTAGAATGAATTTAAAGGATATAAAGGTTCTGGGATATGTCTGGGAAATAACCAAAAAAGCTGGATCTCTTGCAGGCACATGAGAAAGGAGGGGAAATGAAACAGAAACAGCTAATTTAATCAACGCTTTCAAGAATATGGGCCATGTAAGTACATGATGGAATGGTAGCTAGACTGAGGATGTGAGATTGAGGAAAAGATTTTTCTTTTTTAGGTTAGGTGGGACTAGGATATGTTTAATGTTGATGGGAAAAAAAAATTAACAGTTGACAAGAGAGATGAGAGGAAATTATTGATGAAGGGGATAAGTCCCTGAGGATACAGAGAGGGATTCAAAATAAAGGTAAACAGATTACCTAGAGGGAAACCTAAACTTCACTCAGGTGAACAAGAGGTAAACCAAGTGCAGATTAAGTTTGTAAATGAAGGGGCAGGAAACTGTAGAAATTCTCTGATGGCTGCCATTCTTTCTCTGGAGGAGGAGGTAAAGTCACCTGCAAAATATGTATCTGTGTGTGGGTGTCAGAATAGCCTTAGGAGTAGTGAAGATTTGATCCATGTGGAGATAAAGATTAATATAAAGAATCTTTAGGCAATGGCGTAAAATTAGGGTAAGATTAAGCTACTTTACAAACAGATCCTCAATATTCAGTGGTTTCAAAGACAGAATTTTATTTTTCTCTTATTCATCCAAGGAGAATGCTTGAGGTCACATAGGCATCCAGGTTCTTTCTATTTCGTTTTTCTGCCATCTCCTATGGTGTTTTCCTCATCTACATGGTTGACGTTGGGTTGCAGGCAATTCCAGCTTAAGAGAATGGAAAAGACCTTGGAGGAGCACATATATAATATTTTAATGCCCAGGCCTGAAGTTATACACATTTCTGTTTGTAGCCTTCTGATAAGAACTTAGTCACTGAAGAGGCTGGGAAATATAGTGTCTGGCCACTGGGCCCAGCTAAAACTCTGTAATTACAGAAAAACGAAAAGGACCAATTTTGGTGAAATATTAGTAGTCTTCTCCACAGTATGGTTGTATGCTTTTCTCAAACAATATATAACAACTTAAATATAGGGGGAAAAAAGAACAGTTAATGAATTGAGTAAAGCTTTTCCAAGTAACTAAAAAACTAAAAATTTGAGGATAATGGCAAGGAAGTGATTTGAAGTGACAGACCATCATAATACCTAGGTTAAATGAGAAAATGAATAATAACAGTAGGTAATAGGATTTACTGATCATTTACTATTGTCATGATTCTAAGTGCTCTAAGCATATTTGACTTAATACTGATAATAACCATATAAGGCATGTGCCATTTTCCTGAAACAAAGGCACAGAAAGATTGAATAACTTGCCCAATGTGATACAGTAAACTGGTGGCAAAGCCACTGGTTCAGAAGTAATCTGGTTCCAGAGCCCACACTCTTTACCTCAACATTGTACTGCCTCAATGATAGCAGTTATTGTCTATTGGGTACTTTCTAGTCAGGTAGTATACTAGTATTTCATGTGTGTTATCTAAATTTATCCTCACCATAAGCTTCTAAGGTACCTATTGCCTCTATTTTACATTTAAGGAGACTAAAGTTCAGTTAGTCAATAACTAGCTCAAGGTTATCTGCTTTTAAAAGTGAAGAAACCAGGATCAAATCCAGATCTATATGATCTCAAAGCCCATTTCTCCTTATTCTAAATATTTAAATTTTTATTAATGATATAGAACTCATGAGCAGTTAAGCCAGATATTGTAAGCATGTAAGTCAATGAACTTTATCAAATGTATATACCTGTGCTGTGTAACTAACAACCTAATCAAGACAGAACATTTCTATTATCCTAGGAAATTTCTTCTATCCCTTTTCTATTCAATTTCCTGCCCCTGAGAGATAAGCACTATTTTGATTTTTATTATACATTGGTTTTGTTTGTTAAGTCATATAAAGAGAGTCATATAGTATTTAGTTTTATGTATAGCTTTTTTCATTCAATATGTTTTTGAAACTTATCTATGTTATTCGGTTTAACAAGAGTTTATTCTTCTAATAGTATTTAAATGTATGAAGGTATCAAGTTGCCTATTCATTCTTCTATTCATGGACTATAGTTTTTCTAGTTTTTGGCTACAAATGAGAAAAGATACTATGGACATTAGTGTACAAGTTTTTTGGTGGACAAATATTTTAATTTCCCTAAATACCCAGGAATGGTACTGCTGGATCATATAACAGATGTAAGCAGAAATTAAAACGAACTGCCAAAGAATTTTCCGAAGTGATTCTAGATATTCTACATCACTTTGTGTTACCAGTCACTTTAATATTAGCTATTCATTTTTGTTGTTCATTTGTTAATATTAGCTATTCTAATGGGTAGCCTGTTGTGGTTTTATTTTCATTTTCTTAATGACTGAAGATGTTGAATACTTTTAAATGTTCACATGACCACTCACATATATTATTCTGTGAAGTATCTAAGTCTTTTACTTATTTTTAAATTGGGATTAAATTTTTTTTTAATTTATATTGTTTTTTCTTAAAAAAAATTTTTTGAGTACAAGTTTTACGTCTCACATATTTATAGTTCTTGCTCTGTAGTATGCATCTTCATTTTTAAAAATAATTTATTTTATTAAAGCGCGCTTTAGCTGGGCAGGTTTTTCTCTAGTTGTGTCAAGTGGAGGTTACTTTCTAGCAGCACTGAGTGGGATTCTCATTGTGGTGGCTTCTCTTGCAAGCACGGGCTATAGGGAGCATGCGCTTCAGTAGTTGCGACACATGGGCTCAGTAGTTGTAGCTCCCAGGCTCTAGAGCACAGGCTCAATAGTTGTGGCACATGGGCGTAGTTGCTTCGCAGCATGTGGGATCTTCCTAGATTAAGGATCATATCCGTGTCTCTTGCATTGGCAGGCAGATTCTTTGGCACTGAGTCACCAATGAAGCTCTCATTTTCTTAATGGTGAGAGATTTGAAAGAAGTTTTTAATTTTGATCAACTAATTTATTAATTTTTATAACTAGTGCTTTTTGGGTCCTAAGAAATTTCTACATACTTCAGAGTCATGAGGTTATTCTGTTTCTTCTAGAATTTTTTTAGTTTTAGCTTCTACATTTAGGTCTATGAGCCACCCTAACAATTTTAAAAATATGAGGTAGAGGTTGAGACTATTTTTTGCCCTTTGGTTTCTCCAAAAATTCCATCATTACTGGTTGAGGACTTTCCTTGCAAAATTGAATTACTTCGGTGCCTTGCTGAAAATCAATTAAAAATATACCTTTACATATTGTATATGTAAATATATATTAAATTATATAAATATATCATCTGTTCTGTTCCACTGATACATTTATGAGCTCATTTTTTGATCTACTGAATTGTAATTTTATAATAATTCTTGAAATTAGGTAGCACAGTGTAAGTCTTCCAACCCTGTTCTTTTTCAAGATTATTTGTCTACTCTAAGTCCTTAACATTTCCAATTAACTGTTAGAATCAGCTTGTTGACTTCTTTAAAGAAAAAGAAAAAAAAACCTACTGGAATTCTGTTTGGGTCTGCACTGAATCTATACATTAGTCAGTTTGGGAGAGAACTGACATCTTAGCAATAATGAACACCAAGTATGTGATATATATTCTCTATTTCTTTAAATCCTTGTCTTAGCAATGTTTTGAACTTTTTAATATACAAGTTTCATGTCTCACATTAAATTTTTTCCTCAGTACTTTATGTTACTAATTGTTGATATGAAAAAAGTTTTAGTGACTTGAATAGAAAACCAAACCAGACACAGCATTCCCTTAGGCCAAAGCCTCATCAAGGCCCTGTGCTGTGCTGTGCTTAGTCGCTCAGTCACGTCCAAGTCTTAATCAAGGCCCGAATGCTCTTCAATTCTGTAGAGGTTGAGAGGTGAGAAAGCTGCAGAAAAAAAGTTTGAAGCCAGCAGAGGCTGGTTCATGAGGTTAAGGGAAGATGCCACCTCCCCACATTACAAGGTGAAGCAGCAAGTACTGATGTATAACAGAAGCTGCAGCAAGTCACTTAGTTAAGAAGATCTAGTTAAGATAATGAAAGTGGCACACTAAACAACAGACTTTGAAAGTAGACCAAATAGCCTTTGACTGAAAGAAGATACCATGCAGGTCGTTCATAGATAGAAGTCAGTACCTGGCTTCAAAGCTGCAAAGACTGGCTCACCTTCTGTTAGGGGCTAACGCAGATGGTGACTTGAAGCCAATGCTCATTTTCCATTCTGAAAATCCCACAGCCCTTAAAAATTATGCTAAATTTACTCTGCCTGTGCTCTGTAAATGCAACAATAAATCCTGGATGGCAATACATCGGTCTACAACATGGTTTACTGAATATCTGAATCCAACCGTTGTGACCTACTGCTCAGAAAAAAGATTTCTTTCAAAAAATCTGTACTACTGCTCATTTACAAAAGACTTGGCCACTAAGAGCTTGGATGGAGATGTACAATCAGATTAATGTTGTCTTTATGGCTGTTTAACACAACATCCATTCGGTAGCCCAAGAGATCAAGGAGCAATTTCTACTTTCAAAGCATTATTGAGAAATAAAGTTTTCTAAGGCTATAGCTGAGTGATTCCTCTGATGAATCTAAGCAAAGGAAACTGAAAATCTTACAGAAAGGATTCACTATGCTAAATAACATTAAGAACATTACTGATTCAAAATATCATTACTGAGTCAAAATATCAACATTCACAGGAATTTGGAAGAAGTTATCCCAACCCTCTTGGATGACTTGGAGGTGTTTAGACTTTAGTGGGGGAAGCAGCAGGAGAACTAGAATTAGAAGTGGAGCCTGAAGTATGTCAAGGCTGTATATAGTCACCCTGCTTATTTAACTTATGCAGAGTACATCATGTGAAATGCCAGGCTGGATAAAGCACAAGTTGGAATTAAGACTGCCGGGAGAAATATCAATAACCTCAGATACACAGATGACACCATCCTTATGGCAGAAAGCAAAGAACTGAAGAGCCTCTTGATGAAAGTAAGAGGAGAGTGAAAAAGCTGGCTTAAAACTCAACATTCAAAAAACGAAGATCATGGCATCCAGTCCCATCACTTCATGGCAAATAGATGGGGAAACAATGGAAACAATGACAGACTTTATTTTCTTGGGCTCCAAAATCACTGCAGATGGAGACTGAAGCCATGAAATTAAAAGATGTTTGCTCCTTGGAAGAAAAGCTATAACCAACCTAGACAGCATATTAAAAAGCAGAGACATTACTTTGCCATCAAAGGTTGGTCTAGTCAAAGCTATGGTTTTTCCAGTAGTCATGTATGGATGTGCTGCTGCTGCTAAATCACTTCAGTCATGTGCAACTCTGTGCGACCTCATAGACAGCAGCCCACCAGGCTCTTCCATCCCTGGGATTCTCCAGGCAAGAGTACTGGAGTGGGGTGCCATTGCCTTCTCCGTGTATGGATGTGAGAATTGGACTATAAAGAGCATCGAGTGCTGAAGAATTGATGCTTTTGAACTGTGGTGTTGGAGAAGACTCTTGAGAGTTCCTGGGACTGCAAGGAGATCCAACCAGTCAACCCTGAAGGAAATCAGTCTTGAATATTTATTGGAAGGACTAATGCTGAAGCTGAAGCTCCAATACTTTGGCCACCTGATGTGAAGAACTGGCTCCTTGGAAATGACCCTGATGCTGAGAAAGATTGAAGGTGGGAGGAGAAGGGGACGACAGAAGATGAGACAGTTGGATGGTGTCACCGACTCAATGGACGTGAGTTTGAGCAGGCTCCAGGAGCTAGTGATGGACACGGAAGCCTGATGTGCTGTGGTCCATGGGGTCACAAAGAGTTGGACACGATTGAGCCACCTAACCGAAATGAAGTTTTGACGAAACTGCCACAATCTCAAGATGAAAGAATGGTTACTTCTTATGGATGAGCAAAGAGAGTAGTTTCTTGGAATAGAACCTACTCCTGGTGAAGATGCTGTAAAGCTTGTTGAAATGACAACAAAGGACTTATAATATTACATAAACTTAGCTGATAAAGCGGGATGTGAGAGAATTGAGTCCAGTTCTGAAAGAAGTCCTACTGTTGGTAATGTTATCAAACAGCACTGTATGTTACAGTGAACTGTTTGTTAAAGAGCGAGTCAATCAATGTGACAATCTTCACTGTTGTCTTATTTCAAGAAATTGCCACAGCCACCCCCAACATTCAGCAACCACCAAGAGAGAGGCAAGATCCTTCAGCAGAAAAAAGATTATGACTTGCTGAAGGCTCAGGTAATAGTTAGCATTTTTTAGTAATAAAAGCATTTTAAAAATAAGGCATGTACATTGATTTCTTTAGATATAATGCTACAGAGACTAACATACATAGTTATGTAAACATAACAAATTATGTTTCTTTACTGTGATTTAATTTGTTTACTGCTTTATTGCAATGGTCTGGAACTGAAGCTGCAATATCTCTGAGGTATGCCTGTAATATCTACTTTACAAGATTGTTATGTGGATTAAATGAGTCAACAAATATGAAGAGCCTAAAATAGTGCCTGGTAAGTGGTAAACATTTAACAAAAGTTAGCCATTATTAGTACAATTATGAACCTGTGGCAGAATGAGCTCTAAATTCATATTACTTCTTTTAAAAATAAAGTATCACTAGAAAAATAAGCAAACAATATGGGAGTCTGATTGAAAATATAAGTTATTCAAAGTACTTATGCATTTTAATAATGATTTCTAAGTAAAAGATAAAAGGAAAGTAGCAAGTTCAAACCAGAATAATGAATAAATTGAATTAATTTTCACAAAACGTATAAGTAAGCTTTAAAAGAAAGAACTTTCTTTAAAAATCTTAAAATATAAAATTTATTTAAAAGCAATAAAATACCAGTTTATATGAAGTAGGAACTACATATAATAAGTAAACACTACACAGTACCAAAAATTCCACTTTTCATCACATCAGCATCTTCTTTTAACTATAAATTTTCTCCCTGGAAAAATGCAAAGTAATAGATTATTATTTGAAATCATGATTTAACATTAAAAATCCACTATAATAATCAGGGGCATAATTTAAAACAAGAGTGGAGAATGTTTAGTCAGTTGAAAAACAAGAATCAGAAAGTCAGTAATGGATTGCATGGATGGAAAAAGCAAATAATTCTGGTTGGGGGGTCAGGAGGGAATGAAGGATTAAATTAAATTGATAAAGTCAATGAAAAACAGAAGAGAGAAAAAAGAGAGGAGAGAAAAACAGAGCAGAAAAAAAAAAGATAGGACAGAAATGCTTGTACAAAGAAGTAGCACAATATAGAGAAGTAGAAAAATAGAGGGAACCGTCTCAGGAGATTCTAAAACTACAGGTCAAATATTCCTGTCATATCTTGATCTTTACCTGGGCTAGGAATTTGAAAATGTTATCATGTCTCTAAGTATTTATTTGTACTCCTACTTCATCCTTTTTTTCCTTTCATTTTTAATTGTTACCTAATCACTGATTTTCTCAATTCTTATTCATCTTACTGCATGGTATACAGACCATATTTTGAAAACTGCTTTTTTTGAAAACAAAATGGATAAACAATACTTCTTTCAAATTCCTAATAAACTGTAAATCAGCTAATTAACTCACAACTGCTTTAAAGCAGGAGTTTTTAACTTGACATTTGTGTGAACTCTTGAAATTGTGTTCAAAATTGTATGTGTGTGTAACTTTTTAGAGTTTTTGAAGCTTTTGTCAAAACTGAAAGCAAACTACTACTCTGCTAGAGGCTTTATTGTGAATGGAACTGACAAAATAAACCATTAAGAAAATCCAAGAAAGGAAACTAACAATGTGGGATCTCAGTTCCTCGACCAGGGGATGAATCCAGTAAAAGCCTGGAGTCCTAACCACTAGGCTAGTCGCTGTGCTTAGTCGCTCAGTCATGTCTAACTCTGCGACCCCATGGACTGTAACCTGCCAGGCTCCTCTGCCCATGGGGATTCTCCAGGCAACAATACTGGAGTGGGATTGCCATTTCCTCCTCTAGGGGATCTTCCCAACCCAGGGATTGAACCTAGGTCTCCCTTATCGCAGGCAAATTCTTTACCATCTGAGCCATCAGGGAAGCCCTACTGGCCAACAGGGAGTTCCAAATTAAGCTCTTTTTAATCATGTAAGGAAGGATGTGGAGAAATGAATAAAAGCTCCAACACTGCGACAAAGCTAGTGGAGGTGATGGAATTCTAGTTGAGCTATTTCAAATCCTGAAAGACGATGCTGTGAAAGTGCTGCACTCAATACGCCAACAAATTTGGAAAACTCAGCAGTGGCCACAGGACTGGAAAAAGTTAGTTTTCATTCCAATCCCAAAGAAAGGCAAACTACCGCACAATTGCACTCATCACACACGCCAGTAAAATAATGCTTAAAATTCTCTAAGCCAGGATTCAGCTATACGTGAACAGTGAACTTCCAGATGTTCAAGCTGGTTTTAGAAAAGGCAGAGGAACCAGAGATCAAATTGCCAACATCTGCTGGATCATCGAAAAAGCAAGAGAGTTCCAGAAAAACATCTATTTCTGCTTTATTGACTATGCCAAAGGCTTGGACTGTGTGGATCACAATAAACTGTGGAAAATTCTGAGAGAGATGGGCATACCAGACCACCTGACCTGCCTCTTGAGAAACCTGTATGCAGGTCAGGAAGCAACAGTTAGAATTGGACATGGAACAACAGACTGGTTCCAAATGGGAAAAGGAGTACGTCAAGGCTGTATATTGTCACCCTGCTTATTTAACTTCTATGCAGAGTACATCATGAGAAATGCTGGGCTGGAAGAAGCACAAGCTGGAATCAAGATTGCCAAGAGAAATATCAATAACCTCAGATATGCAGATGACATCACCCTTATGGCAGAAAATAAAGAAGAACCTTTAGTTAGCCTCTTGATGAAAGTGAAAGAGGAGAGTGAAAAAGTTGGCTTAAAGCTCAACATTCAGAAAACGAAGATCATGGCATCTGGTCCCATCATTTCATGGGAAATAAATGGGGAAACAGTGGAAACAGTGTCAGACTTTATTTTTCTTTGGCTCCAAAATCACTGCAAATGGTGACTGCAGCCATGAAATTAAAAGACGCTTACTCCTTGGAAAGAAAGTTATGACCAACCTAGATAGCATATTCAAAAGCAGAGACATTACTCTGCCAACAAATGGCCATCTAGTCAAGGCCATGGTTTTTCCAGTGGTCATGTATGGACTATAAAGAAAGCTGAGTGCAGAAGAATTGATGCTTTTGAACTGTGGTGTTGGAGAAGACTCTTGAGAGTCCCTTGGACTGCAAGGAGATCCAACCAGTCCATCCTAAAGGAAATCAGTCCTGAATATTCACTGGAAGGTCTGATGTTGAAGCTGAAACTCCAATACTTTGGCCACCTGATGTGAAGAGCTGACTCATTGGAAAAGACCCTGATGCTGGGAAAGATTGAGGGCAGGAAGAGAAGGGCACGACAGAGGATGAGATGGTTGGATGGCATCACCAACTCGATCGAGATGGGTTTGGGTGGACTCCAGGAGTTGGTGACAGACAGGGAGGCCTGGCGTGCTGTGGTCCATGGGGTTGCAAAGAGTCGGACACGACTGAGCAACTGAACTGAACTGAACTGAGTCTGTCTTGAATCCATTCAAAAAACACTTTTTAAACATTTTAGGCCACCAAATCCACTTTGATATGTTTGAAACGAGGAAAATGGACATATCAAAAAAGGTGAAATTACCTGAAAGAAATCTTTACTTCTGTGTGCAAACTATAGATTAACTGCTTACAAACAATGTCAAGTTGTCTGTAATATATGTGTAGCAGCGATAAAGTTGCCTCTTCAGGACGGTATGTTTAAAAAATAATGGAAGTAGAAAAATCATGTGAATGTGATATTCTGAGTCACTATGGAAGCCTATGACCAAAACAAAAGGCTACCTGAATAATCTTTACTAGAATGGTTTCCAGGAAGTCTAGGAACACAACTAATTTTAGCATTCCAAAGAACATTTTCCAGTACTCTGGAGTTCAAAATACTTTCCTAGTATGAGGTAGAGTTAGTCTTTAATCAAGTATAGAGATTATACTTAATCAAATATTAGTCTATTTTAACAAAAATTAATTTTCAAAGCTAAATTTTCAACTCTACTTGTCTAGGTAAAAGCATTTTGAACTTACAAGGAGTTTTTTCATACTTTGAATAATTGTGCACATCACCTAATGACATGAGTATTTTATTTAAATGTATGCATTTTTTTCTTTAAAAAAGAAAATGATCCTCATTGGAGACAAATCATTGTAACTTCTAACGTATGAAATACATACCTGAGTTGAACCAGCACCTGTTTGCATAGAAGATCTTTTTAATAGTCGCACTTCTTTGTTTATGTATCTTAGCATTCCACTCAGAGTACTGAAGTCATTATTCTCAGAATTATCATCATATGTGAGAGGTTTAAATGAGTCTGACTGGGCATAAGTTAGATCTCTCTGGCTTTCTTCTAACGTTGAAGGTTGTTCCAATTGCATTTTTTTTAAGTCTTGTAGTAATTCTTCAGAAAGATCTTCATCACCATGAGTTCTGAAACTAAGATCACTGGCACTAATAGAGCGACGTAGTTTTCTACACTTGAAAAAAGCTGTGTGAGAATGCTTAGCTAATTTTGAATCTTGAATATCAGGCGTGATTTCTACTGGAGATGTAAATGGGGCTGGTAGAAATTTGATGTCTTCTGCCCTTTCATGTCCAGAAATTTTGGCTTGTAATCTGGTTAATTCTGATTCCTATAGAAAAATTGGTACATAGTAGGTGCTGATTACATATCTGTTAAATAAATGAATTACTTAGAAAATCATAGACTTAGAAGTCTTCTAAGTTAAACTTGGTTCTAGTACAGTACAGAAATTCTTTTATAACAACTCATGAGGGTTGTTAACTATGTTAAAACTACATAGTTAAAACTACGTTAAAACCCTTCATTTTGGGACAATTAACTATAGTCATTAGCATTATATTTAAACTATATAAGGAATTCCATGAAAACTGTATGTTCCTTATAGAATTTTTCTTAATATTTATGACAATATAAATTTCTATTAAAGACTGAAAACTTACGTATAAAATTTTTTTGCAAAAGTATAAAAAGGTACACAATCATTTGTCAATCTAACATATATACACACAAAAAATAATGTCCTTCAGAATTTGTAATAGGAAATAAATGTATATTAGCTTCTCTGCTGTATATATCATCATCACAAAAAATCTTTACTAGAAAAATTTTAAAGCCTTTAAATAATTAATAATGTTTAATAAATCAATCCTTATTAAATAAACTTTTCATTTCTGTTTCTCCATGTCCTTCATTTGTGTCCTGTGACCCAACTCAGGGATCCCAAAAATTGAGACTGTATATACTGAAAAGCGCTCAAGTCAAAAAAATAAAGGGAGGACATTTTAATTTTAAAAGTTATATAATATGTATAGTAGTCCCCTGTTCAAATACATTCTCCTTTTCTTACAGGTATCCATAAGATGCAAATTTCTAAACCAGTCACTTTTAAACTGATAGTTTCCATTCTTTCTAAAAATACTGTGCTTATAGCTAAAACTGTCATAACAACAGTGTGCATTACAAAATGCATATTTCACTTCTGCTGTCTTTATACCACTTTATTCTAGGCAAACTTGATTTGTAAGTGGCAGAAGTGCCAATTTTTTCAAGCAAATTTTGTATTCACATTGTTATAACCACAATTATTTAATGAAATAACTATAAAGTTCACATATATAAGGTCATGTGCAGTTTAAGTTTCTTTTAAACTTCTGTGTGTTACCCAGTCACACTAAGAAATGTGGTATCTCAGATAAGCAGGATTCCATTTAACTTAGAGTTCAACACCTAACTTTCATGAAGAAATGTAGTAAACCAAATATATTAAACATAATTCAACTTTTTCTTAAAACTCAAAGCAGCTCACTGTTGTGATCCTGACTGTAGTAGGCCATAATACACTGATGTTTTATGGCCTTCAGAAATGGATTTACCTTTGCCCTTACTCCAGACACACTCAAATACTAGGGTACTTTTTAGGCTATTAAACTGAAAAGATCAGATGCCTCAGTGTTCTTTCTTCTCTTCTCCCTCACTTCTGTTTCTGTTCTCTGTCATTTACTGCTGCTTTCAGTGAATAGCTTTCCACTATTTATAGTTACTTCTAATTGTTACATTTGAAAGTGAAGTTGCTCAGTCCAGTCAGAGTCTTCGTGACCCCACGGACTGCAGCCTACCAGGCTCCTCCGTCTATGGGATTTTCCAGGCAAGAGTACTGGAGTGGGGTGCCATTGCCTTCTCCGATTTATAGTTACTTCTAATTGTTACATTTATGCCAGCTTCTGCTCTTCTCTTAGTTTTTCTTCTTTCTCTCTCCAAACTAGATCTTAGAGCCAGTTAAAATTGACTTGGAGAGCTAGTGTCAGAAAACAAAGAAATTCTACCTTCTGCCTGCTATCCTGGCTAATCATGGTACACGTTCTAAGATCTATGTATCTATAGTTCATTTAAGAATTGCAGCTATTCTGAGAATATTCTGATAACTTTCTAAGTAGCTGAATTTACACACTTCTGAATAATTGATAAGTGCAATACCACTGTATTTATCTCATTGGTAATATATAACAAGTGAGCAGAGATTACTACTACTAAGTGACAGAGATATACTATGCAGAATCTTTAAAATTTTTATATTCAATTTTTTGCAATGAGGTTTTATAATTTTGTATAAATGTTATATAAATCTCCAGAACACTAAGCATATTACTATTTCAATAAAAGTATAGAGGGTTCACCTGAAACATAATTTTGGATTCTGTTTATTCAACTTTCCTATAGTACTATGAATATCAAGCATTTAAAAAAAAAATCATGTACTTGGCTGTGCTGGGTCTTCGTTGCCACACATGGGATCTTTAGTTGCAGACTGAGAACTCACTTGTGGTATGTGAGATCTAGTTTCCTGACCAGGGATAGAACTGAGGCCCTGAGCGCTGGGAGTGCAGAGTCTTAGCAACTGGACCACCAGGTAAGTCAATCAAGCATTTTATAAAAGGGATTTAAGTGCTCAGCATAATAATTACAAGTATTTCTATAGTAATAATTGAGTTTCTTTGCTTTTCAATAACTTCCATTTTACTATAAAATCATTTATTGCTTCACAACTATCAGTGGGGTTGGTCTTTTTTAAGGTCTTAGCTGACAATGTTAATCATACATATTGGCAATTTGAACTAATATTAAATTATTTTTATGCATCAATACTGATATTAATTCTAAATTCAAGAATAAACTGCCATGATCAATAGGGGTGAATAACTACCAACAGTCTATCTGAAAAATCACATATGTACTCAAAAGCAGTAAAAAATATTTTTTAATATAATCTTGCATTTTCTAATGATAGTGATGATGATCCAGGATCTCAGGAAAACAATGAAGATGTAAGAAATGTTTACCAAAGGTCTAGAAGAACTAAGGACAAACAAGCAGAGATGAACAATGCACTAGAAGGAATCAGTAACAGAGGCAGAAGAACAGGTAAGTGACCTGGAAGACAGAATGGTGGAAATCACTGCCACAAAACAGAATATAAAACAAAGAATGAAAAAAAAATGAAGACAGTCTAAGTTAATACACCAACATCTGCATTATACCAGTCCCACAAAAAGAGAGAGAAGGGACCCAAGAAAATATCTGGAGATATCAGCTGAAAACTTCCTCAATATGGGAAAGGAAATCGTCAACCAAGTCCAGGAAATGCAGAGTCCCAGGCAAAATAAACTCAAGGAGAAACACACCAGGACACACAATAATTAAACTGATAAAAATTAAAGACAAAGATAAAATATTAAAAGCAATAAGGGAAAAATGATAAATAATACTCAAGGGAACTCCCATCAGGTTATCAGCTGATTTCTCAACAGGAACTCTCCAAGCCAGAAGGGAATGGCATGATACATTAAAAGCGATGAGAGGGAAGAACCTACAACCAAGAATAATCTATCCAGCAAGATTCTCATTCAGATTTGATTGAGAAATCCAAAGTTTTCCAGAGAAGCAAAATTAAGAGAATTCAGCATCACCAAAACAACTTTACAACAAATACTAAAGGAACTTCTCTAGGCAGGAAACACAAAAGAAAAGATCTACAAAAAATAAAATTAAGAAAATGGTAACAGGCCCTACGTAAAATAGGTAGCCAACGGGAATTTGCTGTATGGCTCAAGAAACTCAAACAGGGACTCTGTATCAACCTAGAGGGGTGGGATGGGGAGGGAGATGGGAGGGAGGTTCAAAAGGGAGGGGATATATTTATACCTACGGCTGATTCATGTTGAGGTTTGAGAGAAAACAACAAAATTCTTTAAAGCAACTATCCTTCAATAAAAAAATTAATTGAAAAAAAGAAAACGGTAATAGGATCATGTGCTGTGCTGTGCTTAGTTGTTCAGTCGTGTCAGATACTTTGTGACACCATGGACTGTAGCCCGCCAGGCTCCTTTGTCCAAGAGGATTCTCCAGACAAGAATACTCGAGTGGGTTGTCATGCTCTCCTCCAGGGGATCTTCCCAATCCAGGGATCAAACCTGGGTCTCCCACATTACAGGTGGATCCTTTACCATCAAAGCCACCAGAGAAGCCCAACAGGATCATAGGATCCTGCTGCTGCTGCTGCTGCTAAGTCGCTCCAGTCGTGTCCGACTCTGTGCGACCCCAGAGACGGCAGCCCACCAGGCTCCCCTGTCCCTGGGGTTCTCCAGGCAAGAACACTAGAGTGGGTTGCCATTGCCCTCTCTGATTTTTTTTTCATATAAGATGATTAAATAATACATGAAGAAAAACATGAATCAAGAATCAACACCAGGGGACTTGCCTGGCAGTCCAGTGGTTAAGACTCTGTACTTCCAGTGCAGGGGGCAGGGTTCAATCCCTGGTCAGGAATCTAAAATCCTACATGCCATGGAGCCAAAAACTTTAAAAAAATAAATTAAACAAACAAAAAAAGAATCAACACCAAACAACCTCAGCTGTCAAGCATGCTGAAAACCACCATCACTATCATCATACCACCCCTTACACCTCTCCTAAAGACAGAAGTCTCGACATTTTTTAAGGTCACTCTGAAAACTTCAGGAACATATAAACAAAATTTTGCAAATAGCTTTCAAAGGTTCACATAATACACAAACACAGGAATGAGAAAACCAGGCTTTCCTTCAGCTAATGTCTGATTTATCACTGTTACTTTCCCTTACTCACACTGTTTATCAGCTATATGAGGCCTATGACCAAAAAGAAAGTTTTAAATAATTTATCTACTGACCTCTAACTATGAAACAGGACAATTTAGTTCTCTTCCCCATCACCCACACCATCCATGCCTTGCCTACCATAACATGCACACATCTCTTATATTTCACCACTCCTATCTAATTAAAACATACTTTTGGTCACATCAAGATTCAGTACATACATTAACATGACTATGTAACTTAAGTCACAGCAGTTCTATAACTGGCTGTGTTTACTTTTACTCCCTTCAGTTCAGTTCAGTTGCTCAGTCGTGTCCGACTCCATGCGACCCCATGAATTGCAGCACGCCAGGGCTCCCTGTCCATCACCAACTCCAGGAGTTCACTCACACTCACGTCCATCAAGTCGGTGATGCCATCCAGCCATCTCATCCTCTGCCGGCCCCTTCTCCTGCCCTCAATCCCTCCCAGCATCAGAGTCTTTTCCAATGAGTCAACTCTTCGCATGAGGTGGCCAAAGTCCTGGAGTTTCAGCTTTAGCATCATTCCTTCCAAAGAACACCTAGGACTGATCTCCTTTAGAATGGACTGGTTGGATCTCCTTGCAGTCCAAGGGACTCTCAAGAGTCTTTCCCAACTGTGAAGAAAGCTGAGCGCCGAAGAATTGATGCTTTTGAACTGTGGTGTTGGAAAAGACTCAGGATCATACATAGTGATAATTACCTTAACTATAAATGGATTAAATGCACCAATCAAAAGACATAGACTGGATGGGCAGATGAGAACATGCACACATATGCACTTCCACTTACCATACTACTCTATGCCCAAAACTGTATGTAATTATTTCATATTGTGAGGTTCATTATGTTTCCATTATGGCTTGCAACTGTAATCATTTCTTGTCTGGCTATTGACTATGAAAACTGATAAACATCTTTCAGTATTATGATTATGTAATTGTTATTTGCTTAATATCATTGTATCATGATTCATCAACAGAAAAGAACAGAATTATGTATCACTAAAATTACCATTTAAAAGAAAAACTTGTATTTACTTTTTAAAATCCAGATGCACAACAGAATTATCTTGGAATTTTTTGAAAAATAAAAATGCCCAGGTATTGCCACTCTTCTCCAAAGTGCCAGATGTATTCCTAACCAACAGCTATGTTTAAAAGCAACTAAACTACATGATGATGGTCTTTTACTTTTATCTAGTTTGATTCATGTTTTCTATTTCATAGTCAATGCTCCCATTTCATTTAGCTTATGTTTTCCAATTTCTCTCTTTTTTGTTGTTGTTTCTCAAGCCATTATCAAGTGTAGTAGAAAAGTTTGTAACATATATATAGTATGTATAATATATATATTTTAGAAAAATTGCGAATTTTTGCCTAGCTAAATTTATGACACTTTGATTCTACTTGTTTGGGTTAGTATGAACAGAATGCTAGAGTTCTAATTTATATTCACTCAAATTTTGATATAGTGTCATATATTTTGGCATCTAGTATTACTGGTAAAAGTCCAGAAAATGTATTATCTTAGTGATTTATTTATTTATTTATTTTTTCAAGTTCTAACACATTTCTTTTATTGTCTTCTTAGTTATTCATAAAAAAGGAAATATCAGCCAAAATTCACTGCTGCTAAGTCGCTTCAGTTGTGTCCAACTCTGTGCAACCCCATAGACGGCAGCCCACCAGGCTCCTCCGTCCCTGGAATTCTCCAGGCAAGAACATTGGAGTGGGTTGCCATTTCCTTCTCCAATTATCTTAGTGATTTAAAAAGAAAATTTGAATAAGGCTTGAAACTTCTAATCCAATTCTGAGAATATAAAGAAATACTATGTTATTTAAAAAAACACAGGAAATTAACAAGTGATACAGTATTATTAACTAAAGCACAGATGATGTTCAAATCTCACAAAATTATTTGTTTTCATACCTCATTCAAGACTCCACACTGTATTTAACTGCATTGAGCCACTTCAGCTACACACAACAAATGCTGGTAAATTCTCTTTTCATTTTCATTCAGTTACAAATATTTTCTAATTTTCCTTGTTATGGCTTCTTAGATACATCCATCATTTAAAAGCTGACATTAAACTCCCAAATACATGGGATTTTTTAAAGTATCTTTAACATTAATTTCTCATTTTTATATTAATTTCTCATTAAATGCTTTCTCCTCTGCAATTACCCTCTGTTTTCTTCAGTCTAACTTTATTGAGGCTTTTTTTTTTTTTAATTGAGGCTTTTGATGTCTAAGTTGAAGCTCTCTCTTGGTAAATGTCACATTGCACTTGAAAATATATGGGTTATTTTCAAATATCTCTTGATATTGATTTCTAACATAATACCACAGTGATAACAGAACTGATGCTATGATTTCAATACCTTTAAACCATGAAATTTTTGAACCTTGTTTTATGTCTTTGGGTATGTTTCAGTGTCTCCTAGTTTACAATCTATGGGAACTTGCATATAACTTGTATCCTTCTGACGTGTGAAAATGTATAAATCTTAATTATGTTGAATTGGTTCACAGAGCTTTTCAGGTCTACTATATCCTTCTTCTCTGTATACTCATTATATTAATTTTTGAGAGTTTGATATTGAAACTCCAACTAAAAATCTTAATTTATCTACTTACAAAATTGTAATATATAGTATAACTATATGTAATCTTGTTCTGTATTTTCCAAATCTCCTGTAAATGAGCTATCATACTTTATAATTCAAAAAAAAAAATTTAAAACCCTCTAAAGTAAACATCATGATTCAATTGGCCAGGCCAAGATGGCAATATAGGCTCCTTTCATATCTCCTTCCATGTACAAATGATGAAATCTACAACTGTACAAGGAACAATTCCCTTTGAAAAAACTAGCTGAGAAACATCTACACATTGGGTGAATGAGAAAAGCCCACATCAAAACTAAGAGGAAAGCTGAGCTTCACTTTTGCCATAAAGGCCATGCCAAGCACAGGCTATAAAATGGGAAGGAACACCTGGCTTCCAGTTTCTTCCTTAAGAGTAAAGGGCTTAGATCCCACATGAAGTGTTCCAACTTTTAAGACTTCCATGTGAGCAATGGGTTTTCAAAACACTTAGCTGTGAAAGCCAATGGGGCCTGCATCCCTGAGACCCACAAGATTATAGCAAACAAAGAAGCAGTTCTTAACATGCTTGCAAGGACGTACCATGGCTAACATCATAGAATTCAGTACAGAAGAAGCAAGCAAGATATGCCCATCTCCCAGACTTTCTCCAAAATAGGTCTATTTTCATACTTTAAAAGTCAGGCTTCTATTTTAGCATGCATCTGGGGTACCTGTGGTGCTGGAGAAGACTCTTGAGAGTCCCTTGGAAAGCAAGGAGATCAAATCAGTCAATCTTAAAGGAAATCAACCTTGAATACTCTCTGGAAGGACTGACGCTGAAGCTCCAGTACCTTGGTCACCTGATGTGAACAGCTGACTCACTGAAAAAGACCCTGAAGCTGGGAAAGAGTGAAGGCAGAAGAAGAGGGTGACACAAGATGAGACAGTTGGATGGCATCACTGATTCAATGGACATGAACTTGGGCAAACTCTGGGAGATGATGGGGGACAGGGAAGCCTGGTGTGCTGCAGTCCATGGGGTCACAAACAGACACGACTTTGTTACCAAACAACAAACAACAAGGGGCACCCGAAAGACCAGGGAGGCCAGAAGACACTTTCTCTACCTTCTCCCTCAAGCCTGTTCCAAATTACAATTGTCTCCCTGGACTTTATGCCAGAAGTGTAACAAGGGACAAAGAAGGTCATTATATAATGCTAAAGGAGACAATCTAACTAAAGAATATAACATTTGTATATATTTTGCACCTAAAAAACATAGGAATACCCAAATACATAGAGTAAGTATTGACAGACCAGAGGGAGAAAGAGATAAGCATATATAAACATAAGGGACTTCAGTACCCTAGTTTCATCAATAGACAGATCATCTATACAAAAAATCATTATGAAAACACTGGACTTGAACTGTAAGTTAGACCAAATGGACTTAACAGTTACAGAACATTTCATCCAACACAGGGCAGGAGTGTACATATTCTTCTCAACTGAATATGGAACATTCTCCAGGATGGATCATATGTTAAGTCATAAAACAAGTCTTAATAAATTTTGGAAGATTAACAAAACAAAAACAAATTTAGGAAGATTAAAATTATATCAAGGACCTTCCAACCATAATGGTATAAAACCAGAAATCGATTACAAGAATAAAACTGGAAAACCCACAATTATGTGGAGATTAAACATGCGACGTAACTACCAACGCGTCAAAGAGTAAATCAACAGAAAAATAAAAAATTATCTTCAAACAAATTAAAATAGAAATATAGTAAACCAAAACTTATGGGACATAGCAAAAGCAGATGCAAGTGGGAAATTTATAGTGATAAACACTGTGTTTATATAGTAAGAAACAAGAAAGACACCAATAAAACAACCTAAATTTCTACCTTAAAGAAACAGAAAAGGAAGAACAAACTAAGCCCAAAGTTAGGTAAATGAATGAAATAAAGATCAGAGTGGAAATAAAGTAAAGATAGACTAAAAAGACAATATAAAATATTAATGAAACTAACAGCTGAGTTCTTAAAAAAGATAAACACAATAGACAAACCATTAGCAAGGCTTAATAAGAGAAAAAGAGAGAGAGAACTTAAATAAAATCAGAAATGAAAGAGATATTACAACTTGATACCAAAGAGATAAGGGATCTTAAGGGACTACTATGAACAATTATACACTAACAAATTGGTCAGCCAAGAAAAAAATAGATAAGTCTTACAACCCACCAAGACCAAATAATAAAGAAACATAAAGTGAGATCTCAATAGACCAATTACCAGTAAGGAGGCTTGATCAGTAATAATAATTTTAAAAAACCTCCCAAAACTGATTCACTTTGCTGTACATCAGAAACTAAAACACTGTAAAACAATATATTCCAGTATCAATAAAAAGTATTTTAAATTAAATATTTAAAAGAAATAACAGCAAGTTGAATTGAATAATACATTAAAAGAATCATATACCATGATCAAGTGAGAGATTAGTTCCAGGGACGTAAGGATGGTTCATTATCTGCAAATTAATGTGATACCACATTAATAAAAAGAAGATAAAAATTATACGATCATCTCAATAGATGGAGAAAAAGCATTTGACAAAATTCAATATTCATTCATGATGAAAATGCACAACACAACAAGTGGATACAGGGGGAATGTACACCAAAATAATAAAGGTTATATATAACAAGTCCACAGTTAACATAACCCTAAACAGTGAAAAACTGAAAGCGTTTCCTTTAACATCAGGAACAAAACAAGGAGGCTCACTCACCATTTCTATTCAACATAATATTGGGAGTAGGAGCCAGAGAAATCAGGAGGAAAAAAAGGAATAAAAGGAATCCAAATTGGAAAGGAAGATGTGAAACTGTAACTGTTTGCAAATGACATGATATTATATATAGAAAACCCTAAAGACTCCACCAAAAACTGTTTAAAACTGTTTTTGAACTAGTAAATGAATTTGGCAAACAGAAGGATACAAAATTAGTATATAAAAATCTGTTGTATTTCTATATATTAATAATGAACTATCAGAAAGATAAATTAGTAAAATAATTCCAATTACAATTTTATCAAAAAGAATAAAATGCCTAGGAATACATTTAACCAAGGAGGTGAAAGACCTGTACACTGAAAACTGTAAGATACTGATGAAAGGAAGTGAAGATACAAATACATGGAAAGATATGTTGTGCTCACAAACTAGTTGGAAGAAAAAATATTGTGAAAATGTCCTTACTATCCTAAGTAATGTAGATTCAATTCAACCCCTATCAAAATTTCAACAGTATTTTTCACAGCTATAGAACAAGCTATCCTAAAATTTGAATGGAACCACAAAAGACTAAATAGTTAAAGCAATTTTAAGAAATAACAAAGTTGGAAACATCATATTTCCTGATTTCAAACAATATTACAAAGCTATAGTAACTAAAATAAGAACACTATGGTACACAGTAGTATAGAAATGGACACACAGATAAATGGAACAGAATAGATAGCCTAGAAATAAACCTATGCATGTATAGCCAGTTAATTTATGACAAAGGAACTAAGAACATACAATTGGGAAAGAAAAATTATCTTCAATGAATCATGCTGGGAAAACCAGAGAGCCAGATGCAAGGCTGGACCCTAGTCCTACACCATACACAAAAATCAATTCAAACTGAGAGTGAAGAAAAAATAAAGAGTAAGCATCTTGATATTGGGCATGGCAATGATTTTTTGGATTTGATAACAAAAGTAAAGGCAACAAAAGCAAAAACAGAAAAGAGGGACTATACAAACTAAAAAGTTCTTGCACAGCAATGGAAACCAGTAAAAAGGCAACATAAAAATGGGAGAAAATGTCTGCAAATCATTTATCTGATAAAGAGTTAACAGCTGAACTACATAAAGAACTCATATAATTTAATAGCAAAGAAACAAACCATTCAGTTTTTAAAAGGTAGAGGAATTGAATATACATTTTTTCAAAGAAGATATACAAAGGGCCAATAAGTACATGAAAAGGTACTCAATATCACTAATCATCTGGGAAATGCATATCAAAATCAAATGAGATATCACCTTATACCCACCAGAATGGCTATCATTAAAAAGACAAGAAATGAGTGTTGGCAAGGGTATGGAGAAAAGGGAGGCTGTGTTTACTGTTGGTAGGCAAGCTACCTAGTACAAGTACTAAGGGAAACAGCATGGAGTTTCTTCCAAAAATGAAAAATAGAAGTATCATATGACCCAGCAACACTACTTCTGGGTATATATTAAAAGGGAATGAAAATAGGTTATCAAATGCACTCCTGTGTTCATTTCAACACTATTCACAATTAGCTCAGATAAGGAAAAAAGTACCCATTGATGAATGGATAAAGAAGGTACGGTAAATACATATACAATGGAATATACAATACGGCTTTTGGAACAACATCAGTGGACCTTTAGGTGAAATAAAACAGAGAAAGACAAATACTGCATGATATTACTTGAATGTGGAATCTTAAAAAAAAAAAAAAGCCAAACTCATAGAAATAGCAGGAGAGTGGTTGCCAGAGATGAGGAGACTGGGGAGGTGAGCAAAATAGGTTGCTCAAAGGGTACAGCTTTTCAGGTATAAGATGACTGAGGGTTTAATGTATAATATGATGACTATAGTTGATAAAGCCAGTGTATAAATGAAACTTACTAAAAAAGTAGAACTTAAATGTTCTCACCAAAAAAAAAGTTTTTTTAAAGTTCATGTTAGAACATAATTATGTCTCTTAAGCCAATATGATACATTTCTTATTAATAATCTCCAAATTCAGTATCTTCTAAATAAAGGGCCTTTTATTCAAAAGGTCAATTTTTGGTTATTAAGTGTTCTACAAACTCCAGGAATTCTGATTATGGGGAAATCAGTCATAAATTTACTTCATTATAGTTCTGCTTTATGTATTTTATATGTTCACTTACCTTAATAAGTAATGCTTCATTTGTAGCTTCAATTACTTCATTCCTATCTTGGACTTGCTGATGCAAACTGCTTACAGTGTCCTGAGCTTCTTCTAATTCTAGTTTTGCTTTCTCTAATTGTTCATTTAATTGCTGAACAGAAGTCTTTTGAGAATCAACAGAAATCTTCCACTTTGCATGGTTTTCCTGATGTGAAATCATCTACACAGCCCCCAAATTGAAAAGGAATGGAAGAAAGAAAATAGGATGAAGTTGGTTTCAATAACATTCTAATAAAGCAAATTGTTTATAGTTACAAACATGATTTCTCAACAAACAACATATTAGAGGGAAAATAGTCTTAAATTTACTTAAGAACAGTTAAGTACAATGGACTACTTTCGGATACTAATTTGAAGAAATCAGCTATAAAGACATTTTTGAGGAAGACATAATTGAGGAAATCTGAACAATGACTACACGTTTGATGATATCAAGGAATTACAGTCAAATTATAAGTATGAAAATGGCATTGTGGTTATATTTTTTAAATAGTTCTTGTCTTTCAGATATATTTATTGAAATGCTTATTGATGAAACAATCATGTTTTGGATTTCCTTCCCTCAAAATTACAGGGTATGTGAGAGAGGGAAAAAAGAGAAATGAGGTTAAAGATATGATGATCATACTTCCCAGTTTACCTACAATCATCTACGTTTTATGCTTAGTGTTCTGGTGTAATTAATAACAGCACTCTTCTTCATTCTCAAAAGTATTTCCTTTTATATAAAATAAATAGTCAACATACTTACAGATTAAGTAAAATTGGCCATGAGTGGGCTTCTTGGTAAAGAACTGCCTGCAAGGCAGGAGACCCTGGTTCGATTCCTGGGTCAGGAAGATCCCCTGGAGAAGGAAATGGCAACCCACCCCAGTGTTTTTGCCTGGAGAATCCCATGGACAGAGGAACCTGGCACGCTACATACAGTCCATGGGGTTGCAAGACTCAGACATGAGTTGAAAATTACTGAAGCTGAGCAACATATAGGAAAGAAATAAGGGAAAATAACAGAATGGGAAAGACCAGAGATCTCTTCAAGAAAATCTGAGATACCAAGGGAACATTTCACATAAAGATAGGCACAATAAAGGACAGAAACAGTAGGGACTAAACAGAAGCAGAAGATATTAAGAGACACAAGATTACAGAAGCACTATACAAAAAAGATGATGAGATGACAAGATGGTTGGATGGCATCACTGACTCAATGGACATGAGCCTGAGCAAGCTCTGGGAAATGGTGATGACAGGGAGGCCTGGAATGCTGCAGTCCTTGGGGTTGCAGAGTCAGACATGACTGAGAGACAGAACAACAAATACAAAGAACTTAATGATCCAGATAACCATGACAGTGTGATCACTCACCTAGAGCAGATATCCTAGAGAGTGAAGTTAAGTGGGCTTTCATGAGGTCGCTAAGAGTCGGACACGACTGAGCGACTTCACTTTCACTTTTCACTTTCATGCATTGGAGAAGGAAATGGCAACCCACTCCAGTGTTCTTGTCTGGAGAATCCCAGGTACAGAGGAGCCTGGTAGGAAGCCATCTATGGGGTCTCACAGAGTTGGACACGACTGAAGCAACTTAGCAGCAGCAGCAGGAAGCATCAAGACAAACAAAGCTAGTGGAGGTGATGAAATTCCAGCTTAACTATTTCAAAACCTAAAAGATGATGCTGTGAAAGTGCCGAACTCAATATGCCAGCAAATTTGGAAAACTCAGCAGTGGCCATAATATTGAATAAAGTCATTTTCCATTCCAATCCAAAAGAAAGGCAATGCCAGAGAATGTTCAAACTACAGTACAATTATGCTCATTTCACATGCGAGCAAGGTAATGTTCAAAACCCTTCAAGCTAGGCTTCAACAATACATGCACCAAGAACTTCCAGATGTACAAGCTGGATTTAGAAAAGGCAATCAGAGATCAAATTGCCAACATCCATTGGATCACAGAAAAAGCAAGGGAATGCCAAAAAAACATTTCCTTCTGCTTCATTGACTATGAAAAAGCCTTTGACTATGTAGATCACAACAAACTGTGGAAAATTCTTAAAGAGATGGGAATACCAGACCACTTTACCTGCCTCCTATGAAACCTGTATGCAGGTCAAGAAGCAACTGTTAGAACCAGACATGGAAAGGAGTATGTCAAGGCTGCATACTGTCACCCTGCTTATTTAACTTACTCTTGCCTGGAAAATCCCATGGACGGAGGAGCCTGGTAGGCTGCAGTCCATGGGGTCGCTGGGAGTTGGACACGACTCCGTGACTTCACTTTCACTTTTCATTTTCATGCACTGGAGAAGGAAATGGCAACCCATTCCAGTGTTCTTGCTTGGAGAATCCCAGGGACGGCGGAGCCTGGTGGGCTGCCGTCTATGGGGTCGCACAGAGTCGGACACGACTGAAGCAACTTAGCAGAATACATCATGCAAAATGCCGGGCTGGATGAATCATAAGTTGGAATCAAGAATGCTGGGAGAAATATCAATAACCTTAGATATGCAGATGACATCACCCTTATGGCAGAAAGCAAAGAGGAATTGAAGAGCCTCTTGATGAAAGCTAGCTTAAAACTCAACATTCAGAAAATGAAAATCATGGCATCTGGTTGCATCACTTCATGGAAAGTAGATGGGGAAACAATGGGAAGAGTGACAAACTTTATTTTCTTGGGCTCCAAAATCACTGTCGATGGTGACTGCAGCCATTGAATTAAGCAATCCCACTGCTAGGCATACACACCAAGGAAACCAGAATTGAAAGAGATACATGTACCCCAATGTTCATTGCAGCACTGTTTATAATAGCCAGGACATGGAAACAACCTAGATGTCCATCAGCAGATGAATGGATAAGAAAGCTGTGGTACATATACACAATGGAGTATTACTCAGCCGTTAAAAAGAATACATTTGAATCAGTTCTGATGAGATGGATGAAACTGGAGCCGATTATACAGAGTGAAGTAAGCCAGAAAGAAATACACCAATACAGTATACTAACACATATATATGGAATTTAGAAAGATGGTAATGATGACCCTGTATTCAAGACAGCAAAAGAGACACAGATGTGTAGAACGGACTTTTGGACTCTGAGGGAAAGGGAGAGGGTGGGATGATTTGGGAGAATGGCATTGAAACATGTATACTATCATGTAAGAAACGAACTGCCAGTCTATGTTTGATGCAGGATGCAGGATGCTTGGGGCTGGTGCACGGGGAAGATCCAGAGAGATGATATGGGGTGGGAGGTGGGAGAGGGGGTTCATGTTTGGGAACTCATGCACACCCGTGGTGGATTCATGTCAATGTATGGCAAAACCAATACAGTATTGTAAAGTAAAATAAAGTAAAAATAAAAAAATTTAAAAAATAAAATAAAAATAAAAGACACTTGCTCTTTGGAAGAAAAGCTATGACAAATCTAGATACAGTATTAAAAAGCAGAGACATTACTTTGCCTACAAAAGTCTGCATAGTCAGAGCTTGGTTTTTCCGGTTGTCATGTATGGATGTGAGAGCTGGACAATAAAAAAGGGTTGAGCAGCAAAGAATTGATATCCTTGAACTGTGATGCTAGAAAAAACTCTCAAGAGTCCCTTGGACAACAAGGAGATCAAACCAGTCAATCTTGGAGGAAATCAACCCTGTATATACACTGGAAGGACTGATGCTGAAACTGAAACTCCAATACTTGGGCCACCTGATGCAAAGAGCCCATTCATTGGAAATGACCCTGATGCTGGGAAAGATTGAAGGCAGGAGGAGAAGGGGACAACAGAGGATGAGATGGTTGGATGGCATCATTGACTCAATAGACATGAGTTTGAGCAAACTCCGGGAGATGGTGAAGGACAGGGAAGCGTGGTGTGCTACAGTCCATGCGGTAGCAGAGTAGGACATGACTGAGCGACTGACATAATAACAATATGTACGAAAATTTATACCATTCTACTTCTGAATATGTTAAAAATTTTCCATAATAAAGTTTTTGAAAATCTCATTTTATTGAGAAAATCAGCTTTGCAATTGAGTTTCTTGACAATTCTAAACCTGTATTTTAAAAATTAGTTAAAAATTATCAATCCCTTTTCCTATTTAATAACATACTTTCATTTTATATTCAAACAACATACACACTTTAAAAACATCTTTCTTAAGAACAACCAAACAAACCTATTTATATATTTTAACCTGCAAGTATTTATTTTAATTACTCCTATTTGAAGGTTCTTTTTCTGGAAAATTTTATTATCCATTTTATTATCCACTCTTTTCATTCCTTAAAGGTTCCCACAGGTTTGGGCAAATTCATATTATCCTCATGACTATGTTTTCGAGCGACTCTAGGTATGTTAGCAGATTCATTCTCAATCTATTTCACAAGAGCTCTGTAACCCTCAATAATGTTGCAACCAATAGCATGCTGTAACTTGTGCAAATGGACAGGGAAAAGGGTTTCCAGGCACTGGTCAGCTTCTTCCAAATGTTTTGGAACCTTGCAGGGACAGAAACTGGTTCTAGGAGCTTTACTATCAAGCCATACAAAAATACTTCACAGTAGCCTTTAAGTCATTTGCTATATTCTTCACTGATAACTTTGGTGTTTCCTAGAGATCCAATGCACTGTATATAAATACTGCATTTCTCTGGGAGGGGGTCTTTCTGTAAGGATCATTGAAAAACTATTCAAAAGTCTTGGGAAGCCTCAGGATGGGAGGTGATCCAATCCGATCACGAATATAAGGTAATGGGTCCAAAGGACTCACTGTCTGGCTGGAAGATCTCATTTATCAAAAGCTGTTCCACAAGCATCTAATTTATACTGTGACACAAGTGCTGGTCTCTTTGAGTGCCATTTTTACTGTCTGCTTATGAGTGCCATACTGTTTGCATAATGACAGGTCTCTTTCATTCACATCATGTTCCTATGTAGAGCTTTCAACCTTCTGTACCACCACGAGAGTTAACTGGACCTATATGTCTGGGGTCTAACCAGAAAAGCATTGTGCTGGGTGCCTTCATCCCCAACAGCCTCAAAGCCACCAGTGGTAGCCCCTGAGAAAGTGTCCATATTAGGTATTTTCATATGCTACATATAAAATATTAATACCAGATATTAAACAGCAATACTAGAACCAATTTTTACAATTCATTTTTTGTACTATCTGCTTATAAATAATTTTAAGAGGCTTATAAAACTAAAAGTAAAAAATTGGATAATTAAAATAAAAGTAGAAATATAGACCATGTAAAAAAAGTTTATTGAGTTGCTGCTGGCAAATATTTGAGATGGACCAATTATTACCGAAGGTCACCAAGTTGACCAGCTAATATTAAATAATTATGCTGAACTCATCAGCATTCACATTTGTCTCCAAAGACTAAAGGTTGTAATCTCTTGGCCTTAGGACTGGATTGAGCACGCAAATGTGTTTTGTTTGGCAGACACAATGTTTTCAAAGAGATTTCACTTTAAATGCATTTAAGCAAGACATGTTGACCAAAAACGCAATTCCTCAAAAAGATGTTAACCAAACTCCCTCAAAATGAGTTTAATATAAATGTCTTTGAAATGGTTAGACAGCATCACTGACTCAATGGACATGAATCTGAGCAAATTCCGGGAGATAGTGGAGGACAGAGGAGCCTGGTGTGAGGCAATCCATGGGGTTACAAAGCTTCGGACGTGACTTAGTGACTAAACAACATTCGCAACAAGCACCATCCAGAAAAATGCTTTATTAGAACACTTCATAAGGAAATTTAAATTTGAATATCTTCAAATACAGTTTTAAAAAAGACAAGAAATGCTATTCTAATTGATAACACTGTCCATCTCTGTAAAGGCTCAGGACATACTGATAAAGAGCAAATTATCGTATTGCTGCTCTAACTTATGATCAGAGCAAACCTTGAAAATTACCACACATTAATAGACTGACATCACATGAAACTGTTTATGTTGGTTATTAAATACCTCCAGGTAGTTTTGGCAAGCGTTACTTTATAAAAAGTTATGACAATGATAATGATGTGCCAGGCTCTGGTGTAAGAACATTAACTACATTAATTCATTTAATCCTCCACACAGTTCTATGAAATAGATAGCATTATTATATCCATTTTAGTCAGAGATGTTAAGTTAGTTGCCTAAGGTTACGTAAGTACCAAGTAATGAACTGAGATTTAGAACCAGTATGCCTGGCTTAAGAATTCAAGCTCTTAACCCATAGAGAATTAGTACACTGGAGTATGAAGCGAAAATAATATGTTCAGCCTACCAGAAATGAAAAGACTAATGTATTTCTCTATAATAAACATTTAAAAGCTAGATTTATACTTTGTTCAGATAGATCAACACACTTTAGCAGGGAGTAATGGAACAAATTAAATTTTTCTTTACCTCTAGATGATATGCTTCTTTGAGAGATTCTACTTCTGTTGACAATTTCTTGATTTCTGCTTGCATTCTTGCTTCTAGCTGAGTTTCACGTACTTGAGAAGCCCCCAATTCTTCAGCTAAATATTTTCCATGAGCTTCCTTGAAAATGAAATATTAAGTAAAGGTTACACTACTTGTTTATTTGGTTATTGTCACTAAATCAACATACTTATGGAAGTACTTCAATCTTTTGTAATACTGTATGAACACTCATACACAGTTACCTTATTAAATGTACACTTTAAAAAGTGTAATAATCTAGAATTTAATCTAGATATTTAAGAGAGTACTAATGGGAAAGTATCAGTATATTATTATCATAAGTTCACTAATCAATGCTTTTTGTAAAATAAACTAATAACCACAGAACACTGAACTTTAGCAGATAGCAGTCTCCTCTTTAGACATGCCTAGGTATTTCTGCTCACCATATGTGCTGTTTGCTTATCCACAGTTGTGCATTTATCAAACATATCTATGACAGCTGTGTTTACGACTATAATTATGTAATTTTATTATACATTATGAATACAGATGAAATGCACAGGCAAAAGGGATGTTTTTATATGAAAACTAAGTTATATGCTTTGAGACAATTCAACAAGTGAGTCACAAATGTTTGCTACCTAATTAGTTGTAAAATATTGTGGGAAGTCTCTTTATAAGAGATGCTATCCTCTGACTGATTTATGAATGTCTCTTAACTCTTAAAAAACCAAACTGGAAGCTATAGATGATGGCATTTGAGTGTGGTTTATTCAAGAAAAACTAGGTGGAATGCAATCAAGTGACCCTACACATATACAAAGAGCCAAGATTTGGTCTCACATTAAAAGGTTAACAAATGACTGTAAATTTAGAGTTTGGGGTTAAAATGTAATATTTAAACTATCATTCTTAATAATTCTCTACTTTCAATCAGTTATTTGATTAACTGAGCTTGGTTTATCAGATAAAATCAATTATACTACATTTAGATATCACTGATAAGGACAGAAATGACAGCTTCCCTTCTCCTAGTAGACTCCCAAGTACCTGACATAATCTAATAAAAATTCCCTATATATTTTTTTATTAGTCTAACCATCCAGAAATGTGAATAAAAATGCCATCAAGTTAACCAAAAGTAAATGTAAAAACACTTTCATTCAAAATCCATACTGAATTAGAACCATAGTAGAAAGCAGAAAAATCACAAGAACTTTTGTAGAATATCAATAAATACATTTTTCTCAAAGTCTAAGTAATTAAGCCAAGCATGTTAATCTAAATATTTTTAAGGCAAGTTGTTAATTTTCTATATAATACTAGGAAAATACAATTTATATTAGTAGTCTTGCTATTTAAAAGCATTTTTCCTCCCCAAGGTTCTAGACTGCAGGTTTCTAACAGTTATAAATCTAGATCGTTTTCATCTATAAATGGCTACAAATGTAAAACTTTTTACTTAAAAAAAGATGCATTAGATTTTTTTCTGTCTCAGGGGTAGTTCAAATTCAGTTCAAAGTCTGAAAGTGCTTTATAACTTATGTTATTGAAAACTAACCAGTTTGACTAAAATTCAGTTCTGAGAGATCCTGATTACACGACAATGCTAGGCTAAATATAACACAGGTTTTTGGTTTTTTTTTGAGTAATATATACATAAAACAAAATTTATTACCTTAACTATTTTTAAGTACATTTACACTACTGCGGAACACAACTTTTATAAGAACAATATTCTACTGTCAAAACAAGCAAATGTTAAAAACTTTAAGATGTTCATAAGGTAAAATTAGAATAGGAATTACTTTCTCTTTAGAGAGTTGCTTTATTTCCTCAAGTTCATTTGAGAGCCTTTCTATTTCTCTCTGTGCTTGGACTTGTTGATGACGAGCCTCCACCAATTCTGTATGAGAGCTCTGCATCTGCTCCCGAGTTAGTCTCAATTCTTGCTCCAAATCTATGGCCTCCTTGTATTGAGTTGAAATGTACTGTTCCTGCTCTTTCATAACCTGAAGTGCACAAGACATTTGTAGGTTTCAAAATAAAATGACCCAGATAACCTATTTCTTACTCTGATTTCTCTTTTAATAAGTGACCTACTCCCTCCAAACTATATGTCTATATATTTTAACATACAATGAATATAAACCACTGCGAAACTGATATTCAGGAAAAAAAACCTTTTTTAATAGTAAGAAAATGACAAAAGTACTGTAATAAATCTAGGACTCACTGGTATATTTTGCACGCCTTCAACATGCAAGCTGAATAATCCTTTAACAGTATGAAGTAACATGACAGAACATATAATAATATAAAGAGAAGAAAGAAGTTAATATTTGATTATCCATGTCAAAGATGGAGAAAATACTGGTATAAATAAAGCCCACCATTAATCCACATAGCTGGGTTAAGGATGACCTTATTCTCTGCAAAAATGAAATTTGTTACTGGGACTGCTGCTATTCTCTGAAATATTTTACATTCCTCAGTTAAATCCCTAGTAAAGTACTATTTCTGGAGGAAAAAAAAATTCAGTAAAAAGTCAGTTAGTTCTAAATCAGCTTGATGACATAGATAAGATGGTAGGCAATGACACTTAACTTTAGGACTGATAAAAAAGAAAGAAACCAGTACAAATCACAAGGACCCTGATTTCTAGAATGGGGGCCCAAGGTCCCACTGTGTTGTGTATCAGTATAAATCTCATGTAAATACTTTTAGCCAGCCCTTGTTTGAGAACATGAAACAACTAAGCCAACAATCTTTTTCTTTTTCTCACTAGAACCCAAACTTGCTCTCAGAGACCCTGCTTAATTTACATATATATATATAAAATTCAACTAATATCTATTCATGTTTACTATGTGATAGGCACTATTCTAGGTACACATAGATGAAGGAGAAAACAGGAGATGAATTAGTTACCCTTGTGGAGTTTAAATATGACTGGAAGAGACAGAAAATTAGTTAATCAAACACCAGAAGGAGCTATACAATACGTTTTAAAACTGAGCACAGTATTTGAAAACAACAAAAAATTACATCTACGAGAGCTCTTAGAAGCAAATTCACTTTTTAAAAAGGCAAGTGGGTAGAATGGGTTCAGAAGTCAACACACATGCAAACTGATAATATGAAGTTATCAAACTTCATCTGGCAACTTGAAGTACTTGACATCAATAATATACTGTTATCTGTTAATTCATTCTCTGAATAGAGTTCTTCAAGGACAAAGTAGTGCATCCTATTAATATCTGATCTTCAGTTCTATCACATAGTAGGTTCTTGATTAAAATATTTATTTATTGACCAAGTGAGCATGTATCATGGATTTACTATGTAAGAGATATCATGCCAATGCCCATAGGGAATGTAAAGACAAATAATGTGATAACTCACCAATAAAAAGTAATTAAGAAGTTAAGGAAATTAATAGATATCTGGCACAAATAATTAGCCACTTTCTGTGCATATTAAATACCAATCACATATAAAACCAATCAGTTTAAAACAAAGATCTGTATCAACCTTGTTCCTTAGGAGGAAAATAATTTGCTTACACTCTCCATTTCTTTCATCTTTTGTTGTGTCCGTTCAGTTTCTTTCTTCAGTTGACTTATCTCTTGTTCATTCTGTAGTGTTATAAACTCTTTTTCTCGAAGTTGTTCTTTGGCATTTTGCAATTTTTCATTCAAACTTTCTATCTGAATTTTAAACAGAGCAATGTTAATGTAAAGAAAGAAAACTAATTCTTCCATCATAACTGCAATCCATGTGTCACGCTTTAAACTTGTATATCTAAAATGGCAAAATTTTTACATGTGTTTTTCTTGAGACAAAAATATCTTTGACATAAATATCAGAATTTTGTGCCTAATAAGATGCTTATATGTATACCTAAAATATACTATGTTATATACTTGGTGTTTTCATTAAAAAAAAAAAAGTAACTATATGAGGTGGTAGATATACTAATTAGTTTGATTCTGATAATTACTTCAAAATGTATATGTCCATTAAAACATCACATTGTACACCTAAAATACATGCCACTTTTTATTGTCAATAAAGCTGGGGAAAAATTTAAGAGAAGAAAATGAATATAATGTAGCAAGTACAAGATAATTAAAATTATGTATCATTGGGAATTCCCTGGCAGTCCACTGGTTAGGACTCCACACTCTCATTGCCAAGGGATCAGATTCAATCCCTGACTGGGAACCTAAAATCCCACAAGTTGCGTGGCACAGTTCAAATGCAGTATTTTTATTGTATGTATTCTAGTCAAAAGCCATTTTATGTGAATAGTATATGTTTATAGTTAAGGAGTCATTTTTAAAACAATTTAAGACATAATTTTTAATAATTTACCTGTCTGCTGCTTTCTTTAAGTTCCAATTCTGATTTCTCTACAGTACCCTCTAGTTTAATTATTTTCTGTTCCATTTCTCCCCTGTGCCCACGAATAGTCATATCCAAATGTGTAACCTAAACACAAAAGCAACATTAAGCTATTGTTCAATCTTATTCGAATGTGAGAAACTGTATGCTTGGAATGTTATTTAGAATTGTTTACAGTGGGTATAACTGAAGAATAAATGCACCTCAAATAAATTATTAAAAAGAATGAGAAAAATAATCATTGCTTAATAATACTGGATCTTGAACCCAATATATAATCATATATTCACATAAGTGACAAAATGATTCAAACTTCATTTTCTGCTAAATATTACAATGCAACATGAAAACCATGGGATGCAGCAAAAGCACTGCTTAGGAACATCTATGCACTGAATGCATATATGAGAAAAGAAGAAAGATCTAAAATTAATCAGTTGAGCTTCCATCTTAAAAACTAGAAAAGGAAGAGCAAATCAAATCCAAACTAAGCAGAAGAAAAAAATGCTAAAAACCAGACTAGCAATTAAAATTAGGGAATCAATAGAGAAAATCAACAAAGCCAAAAGAAGTTTAATAATAGCAACAAGCCTCTAGCCAGACTAACAAAAAAAGAGAGAGAAGATATAAACTGCTAATACGAGAAATGAAAAAGGAGATTTTACTACAAATATCAAGGACATTAATAGGATAATACAGGAATATTATAAACAGCTCTTAGACCATGAATTTAAATAAAATTAGATATAACTGGCCAGTTACTCAAAAGGCACAATCTGCCAAAACTCATACAAGAAGAAATGGACAATCTGAATAAGCCTATATCCACTAAAGAAACTGAAACAATGATTAATAACTTTCTAAAACAGAAAGCCCCAGGTTCAGATGGGTTCATTGGTAAATTCTACTAAATATTTAAGGAAGAAATTATGCCAATTCTTTATACTCTCACAGAAACAGAGGAAGTACTAACTCGTTCTCTAAGGCTAGCATAACCCTAATACCAACACCAGAGACATTATAAAGAAAGAAAACTATAGACCAGTATCTTTCATGAACATAGATATAAAAATTCTCAACAAAATATTAGTGAATCATACTCAAAAATGTATAAAAAGAACTATACTCCACATTTGAAAGTTAATTAATATAACTAATCACATTAAGAAAAAAAAAAATCACAGAGGAACCAGAGATCAAATTCCTAACATCCACTGGATCATAGAGAAAGCAAGGGAATTCCAAAAACATCTACTTCTGCTTCAATGACTACACTAAAGCCTTTGACTGTGTAGATCACCACAAACTGTGGAAAATTCTTCAAGAGATGGGAATACCAGACCACTTTACCTATTTCCTGAGAAACCTGTATGCAGGTCAAGAAGCAATAGTTAGAACTGGACATGAAACAATGGATTGGTTCCAAACTGGCAAAGTAGTACATCAAGGTGTATACTGTCACCCTGTTTATTAAACTTATATGCATAGTATATCATGAGAAATGCTGGGCTGGATGAAGCACAAGCTGGAATCAAAGATTGCTGGGAGAAATATCAATAACCTCAGATATGCAGATGACACTACCCTTATGGCAGAAAAGCCAAGAGCAACTAAACAGCCTCTTGATGAAAGTGAAAGAAGAGAGTGAAAAAGCTGGCTTACAACTGAACAATCATAAAACTAAGATCATGGTATCTGGTCCCATTACTTCAGGGCAAAAAGATGGGGAAAAAGTGGAAACAGTGACAGATTTTATTTTGGGGGGCTCCAAAATCACTGTGGATGGTGACTGCAGCCACAAAATTAAAAGACATTTGCTCCTTAGAGGAAAAGCTATGACAAACCTAGACAGCATGTTAAAAAGGAGAGACATCACTTTGCTGACAAAGGTGTGTATAGTTAAAGTTGTTATATTTCCCGTAGTCATGCATGGAGGGTGTTGGACAATAAAGAAGGCTGAGTGCTGAAGAACTGATGCTTTCAAATTGTGGTGCTGGAGAAGACTCTTGAGAGTCCCTTGGACAGCAAGGAGATCAAACCAGTCAATCCTAAAGGCAATCAACCCTGAATATTTACTGGAAGGACTGTTGCTGAAGCTCCAATACTTTGGCCACCTGATGAGAAGAGTCCACTCATTGGAAAAGACCCTGATGCTGGGAAAGATGGAGGGCAGGAGAAAAAGCAGGTGACAGAGGATAAGATGGCTGGATGGCATCACTGACTCAATGGACATGAGTTTGAACAACCTCTGGGAGATAGTGAAGGACAGGGAAGCCTGGCGTGCTGTAGTATATTGAGTCACAAGGAATTGGACACTACTTAATGACCAAACACAATCAACAACAACTGTATAACATTCTGGAAAGGCAAAACTAGAGACAGCAAAAAGATCACTGGTCACCATGGTTGGGGGAAGAGAGAGAGGGATAAGTAAGTGGAGTACAGGGGATTTTTAAGGCACTGAAGATATTCTGAATGATACCATAATGATGGATTCCTGTCCAATCTCATAGAACGAATAACACAAGAGTGAATGATAATATAAACTATGGATTTTGAGTGATTATGAAATGTCAATGTAGGTTCATCAGCTTTAACAAATACACCATTCTGAAAGGAAATGTTGATAATGGGGGAAGGTTGTGCCTTCTTTGGGGCAGGGTGGGCATGTAGGAAATCTCTGTACCTATTGTTCAATTTTGCTGTGGACCTAAATCTGCTCTAAAAAACTAAAGTCTTATTAAAAAGATGCTGCAGAGCTTCCCTGGTAGTCCAGTGGTTAAGAATCAGTCTACCAACGCAGGCGACACGGGTTCAATCTGATTCCACATGCTGCAGGACAGCTAAGCCCATGTGCCACAATTACTGAGCCAGAGCTCTCGAGCCCACGAGCCACAACTACTCAAGACGACACACCTTAGAGCCTGTGCTCCGCAACAAGAGAAGCTGCTGAAATGAGAAAACCTGTGTACCACAACTAAAGAGTAGCCCCCGTTCACCACAACTAGAGAAAACCCATGCAAAGCAATGAAGAACCAGTGCAGCCAAAAATAAATAAATAAAATTATATTTAAAAAGATGCTGCTAAAAATGCCTTCTGGATATTTCCATTTCTTCAATAAATACTAGTTGAGCAAGTAACTCCTTTCATCACATTTTCTTCTGAGGTTTGGACACTAAGCTAACCTTCACTCCCCAAAATCCACCTGCTGTAAAAATAGCAAAAAAAAAGAGAGAGAGAGAGATGACATATTTCTAATTTAAAAAATACTATGTGCACACAAAAAAGAAATAGCTATAAAAACTACTATTATACCAAAATGATGGGACCTCTGAAACCTCAAGTGATTCTATTTAAACAGAAAATTTCATTAAAATATAGTTAAGAAAACCAACTTGAGCTGCTCTTTGCTTTAGCTCCCAATTTCTCTCCTTAAGTGCCTGATCCATTTCAAGAAGTTCTTGCTTTTTGTCTTCAATCTCCATCTTGCATTCCCTGCAATTTATCAAAGTGAAAAAGACCTAAGCAACTAAGTAGGAATATTATAGTTTTAAAAAATCAAATCAATTGGGTTACCCTTCCTGTAAGTTAAGTGACAGGATACATTCAATTATTTCAGATTGAGAGACTTCAAATTAAAGGAATAATGCATAAAGAAAATGACTGATATCAATACAATTACTTTAATATCGTGTTCTAAAAAGGCACAAGTTAACTTAAATTCTACTTCTGCAGACAATTTAAGCTAAATGCTAAAAGTACTCCCAAGAAATAGGATTGAATCAGTATAAGAATTTTTAAAATATATCTATATTTTAATCTATAGATCAAAGGAGTGTTTGAAAGTCTTTTATATATAACAGCTATGAGTTCGCTATAACTGAACAAGGCATTTATCTCATGGCTGATGTCCTTGATATCCACAGTTTAGTAAATGACCGCTGTATTTCTTACAGGAATTTTACTCAAAATGACACCTTATATTTAGTGAAGTAGTGAAATCTACTACAGAAATATTTTAAATGTTTTTTAAAAAAATTCTAGCCCTCCTAAAACACTAATTTAAGAATAATTTTATATTATAAAGAAACTTAAAATGACATAACTTCAAGATTTATACCACTTTGAAGCTTGTAATCAGAGAATTTTAATTCTGAACTCTAAGTTCTGATATGACAAAGGATGAAAATGTTGTTGATCTTGAATTGTCATATGATTTTCTAGTCTTAAATATGAAACAATATAATAAAGGTACTGAATTTAAAAAGCAGGTTCTGAACTTCTTTAATGAGCTGTTTACTGTTCCCCTAAAAGCCTGAAGAGTTAATACAAGACTAATATTTTAAAAGTAATATTAAATGAATTCTAAAGTAACTCTAATTGCTGTCTATAATAGCTGTGCTTCTAAAATTCAGCTACTAGATAGAATTTTAAGATTTTGTTTTTACTTCTCACATCCATCCATTCCCTTATTTATTTAGTAAATATTTACTGGATGTTTCCTTAATGTCAAGGTTCTATGACTATGGATTTAATAGTCAACAGGATATTTGTCCTTCATCACATGGAGTTTACATTCTACTAGCTCCAGAAGAGATAGACTATAAATAATAAGAAAAATATAAAGTGCTATGTCAGAGCATTAAATACAACGATGAGACAGTGACTGGGAGACTATTCTAGAATAGGTGGTCATGGAAGGGGGGCCCTATGAGGTAATGTGAAGGGTATGAAGAAACTGGCCACACAACAATTGTTTCAGGCTATTTCAGGCCAAAGAAACAGCTATGGCAAAAGTCCTAAAGTGGGAAAAAACTTTGCAAGCTTTAAGTAGAATAAAAAGGTCAGCAGCAAGGAGAACAATATAGAATGAGGCCAGAGAAATAGGCAGAAACATTGTTAGGCAGGACTTTGTATTCTAGGAAAAGGAGCTTGGATTTTTTCTTTTCAACTGTGGTAAAATATACATAAGATTTACCACTTTAACTACTTTAAAGCATACAGTGCAGTTACACTGAATACATTCACAGTGTTGTGTAACCATCATCACTATTTCCAGTACTTTTTCATCACTCTGAATAGAAACCCCATACTCACTGGCAGTTTTCTTCCATTCTCCCTTCGCCTAGTCCCAGACGACAATTAATCTGCTTTCTATCTCTGTGGATTTGCCAATTCTGGATATTTCATATAAATGGAATTATGCAACATGTACGTGGTTTCTTTCATTTAGCATATTTGTAAGGTTTATCCGTGTTGCAGCATGTGTCAGTACTCTATTCCTGTTCATGGCTGATTTGTATGGATATACCACACTGGTTTATCCATTCACAGCTATCAGTATCCATCTGGGTCATTTCCACTTGGTGGCTAATGGGAATAGAGGTCCTACAAACATTTGAGCACAATTTTTGTTTGAATACCTCTTTTCAGTTCTTTTGGGTACTTAAACCTAACAGTGGAATTACTGATTTACAAGGTTAATACTATGTTTAACTCACTGACAAACTGCCAAACTGTTTTCCACAGAGGCTGGAACTTTTAAAATTTCTCATCTGTTATTTTCTATTTGGGTGTTTCGTTTTGTTTTTATTACAGCCACCTTAGTGGGTGTGAAGTGGTATCTCATCGCGGTTTTGATTTATATTTCTGAAGGAGCTTATATTACTCTGAATCTTTTGGGAAGTCATGAGAAAGTTCAAGTAGGAAAGCAATATGATCTGACTTATGTTTTAAATCATAAACTTAAATCCATTCTGTGGAGAATGAATTGTGAGGAAGGTCAAGAATTTAAGCTGGCAGACCAGTTAGGAAGCCTCAGCAACAGACCAGGTGGGAGATGATGATGGCCTGGGCTAAGTAGTAGAAAGGCCAAGAAATCAACAGATTCCAGAATATGCTTTGGAAATAAAGTTGACATAACTTGCTAATTGGGCTTCCTAGGTGGCACTAGTGGTAAAGAACCTGACTGCCAATGCTGGAGACATAAGAGACGTGGGTTTGATCCCTGGGTAGGGAAGATCCCTGGGAGGAGTCTGGCAACTCACTCCAGTATTCTTGCTGGGAAATTCCATGGATAGAGAAGCCTGGTGGGCTACAGTCCTTGGGGTTGCAAAGAGTCAGACACAACTGAAGTGACTTTGCAGGCAAGTTGCTAATAGACTGGATGAAAAAGGGGAGGGAAAGAGATAAGTAATCTTATATATAGATTTCTGATTTAAGCCAATGCATAATGAGTTGGAGGAAGTACAGGGTTATGAATTTTTAAAATGAATTGTTTTAGTCAAGTTTAAGATGCCTCTTTAAAATACTTAAGTGGAGATAGCAAGTAAGTCATTAGATAGGAGTCTGGAGTTTAGAGATGAGGTCATTACTAGACATATGTGTTTACAAGTCTCTGGCACATTGTACTGATATTTAAAGCTACATGAAACTTACTAAGAATGAGTTTGTGAGTAGAAAAGGGAAGGGGTGCTGCACTGAATCAAAGGATACAACATCTAAGTTTCTGGATCACCTTGCTGCTCTCTATCCTGTTTTTTCAATACACATTTCACACCCTGATCTGTTTTCCTTTTCGGAATTTATTTCCCACAACTGGGCTCTAGTCTGGCTCTCCACCCATACTCTCCATAGATGTGTACTGGAACAGTACTTTATGCTATTGCTGCTAATCTAAGAACCATGATTTTAGACTTAGACTTGTGTTTCACTATCTGACTTTTGGCATTTTACTTAATTTTCTCAGTTTTCCCACATGTAAAAAGGTGATAATGTGGAACTTATATTTGCTTGTTGTAAAGAAATGAGATCATATATGAAGTACTTGGCATAGCCTTGGCACATGTTAGTATCACTTTGCTATTAAACACTGCTGTATGCTGGCCCAATCATTTTTTACCACCATGGGATACAGAAGAGGGCCAAAGTAAAATGATCCAAAGACCAGGGATGCAAGTATTAGTCAACAGCAATAGCTGAATTAGTGAGATGGAGCATTGGACGTAATGTCTAGAATGAACCACAGTGAGCTAAAGGCAGTTGAGAAGTTTGGACATCCAGAATTCAACAACAAAGTCTATAATATGACCCAAGGACTAAAGATAATAAAGAGAAATACCTGTTCCTTTCTTAGAATTTAACTCACCTAAGTTCAGCTGTGAGATCCTTTATTGTAGTATATTTTTCCTCTAATGATAATTGAGCCTTCTGCAGAACATCTCTCAATTCCTGGAGTTGTCTTAGAGTACTTTTTAATTCTCCATGAGCATTTTGCAGTTCAGTCTCTAGTGCTTCTCGTTTCTGCAAGGCTTCTGTTAGCTCAGTTTCAGTGTGGTGCTGTAACTTTTCTAAATCCTTCACTGTTAAAAGCAGAGGATAATTTTAGAATTATATATAAGTTACTTGTTACTTAGAACTTTGTAAATAATAACTAAGAATACCCAATTTTATTCATCTATCAGAGTAAGAGACAGGATACCAATGATTATCCTTTTCCCTCATCTCAGATTCTCACTTTATTCCATTTCTTTAAATAGACAATTGCAGGCAGCTAAGCTGAGCTACCCTGTTGCTTACCAGCATTTGTTTTCTTATCTAGTTCTGTCTTTGTCTGTTCTAAAATCATGTCTAACTGAGAGAGATGCATTGCTTTATTTTCTCCATCTCTTTTTAGGTGCATTATTTCTTTTTCCATTTTAGATAGCTCTTCTCTGTATTGATCCATCTCAAGTTTTACTTGCCTAATTAGAAACAAACAAAAAAAAATAAAACAAATAATTAATAGACTGTAATTATGCACCAATTACAAACCACTAAACACATGGGGTTGCAAAGAGTCGGACACAGCTGTGTAACTGAACTGAACTGAAACACAACTAAATGATGTGTTTACTTAGTACATTGCCTGGCACACAGAAGGTACTCAATGAATTAGTTTTCTATCTAGAGATATTTTAATTTTAAAACAGATCCAAGGAGCTGTATAACAGATGTATTTTGACACTAATAGCTCTGGGGAAAGAAAAACAGTTTTATAAATTATAGTTTCAGAAATGAAAGAAGCCAATAGTTGGAAGAGAGAAAAATCCTGCTTCCTGAAGAGAAGGTCTTGGAACTAGAATATATCTTTCTTGTGAAATTTATTCATTTAGTTCATAAGTTTCCTACCAGTAATTAGAACTTATAGGAATTGAATGCACCTTTCAGCTATAATTATGAAAAGTTTTTGTCTAGAAATCAAAGGATGGGTGTAAGAAAACAAAGCAGCAATTATTTCGAAAAAGCAAGATCATAAGTGAGAGGAAGGACTGGGGAGAGGTTGTTGGAGTTATGAAAGAAAACGCAAAGGTGTAAGAGAGTCCCCCTTACAAGAGTGAGTAATACTGTGACTGTCAGACAGCACTAAGAAAATGCTTAAGGTTTTGAAATTATGGATTTAAAGTAAGACTGGTCACTGTAGTTATATTTTTCTCCAGCCTCTGTAAAGATGCAAGCATGAATTATTCTGAGTTGGATTTTTAGTTCTGAGTACCACAGAGTAAGACAAAGTTAAGGGAACAGCTATATGCCAATCAGTGCTTTTAATGAGCAGAATTTAAGCTAGGTAAAGAGAGGAGAAAGGGCATTAGAGAATGAGAAAGTGGTAGATTTGAAGGCTCAGAGGTCCTAGTTACATCAAAGAATTGTTGAATTTGGGGTATTAAAGGGAATGAGGTAATAACATACATGTAGATGAACAGTATTCATATTATGTTGCAATAACAGAGGTATTGGAAATGATAAAATCTACTGTAAACCATGTGCGTGAGTGGATGAAGATCAGCTAGATAGATGTATATTGAAATCCCCAGAATAAAGACAGAACTAGTGTTGGATTCAACTTTAGTAAGTCAGGTGGTCTGCTGGTGTCAGCAACAGTGAAGAATATGATCTGATAACATGAGGTTCATGGTTATGTTATACTATTCCAGATCTCAGTTCTTTGGTACAAGAACTATGGGGGAAAGTTCTTACTTTAGAGGGCTGCAGGGGAAGAAGCAGTGCCCTCAGTGGAGAGTCATACTTCTGTTATAGCAAGAGAAAAAGAAGAGATAGAGAATATAAGAGATGGCTCTCAGTATGGACTGTGAATTCCAGAGGATGAAGTGAAAATCTGTCAGAAGTTCAGATAGGGTGAGAAAAGAAGAGAAAACACATGAGGTTTTGGGGACTTAGTATGAGAGATGAGGGTAATTCTAATGCCAATCTGTTGCTTCTTGTGGTGTCTGAAACAAGCAAAAGTAAAGTTATAAGGCTGAATACTCTTTGTGGAATTAAGATACACAATGGTGGTAAGGCTGCATTAGTGGATACATAACTATTGATGGAAGAAAAGTTTGAAGAACTGTGGCCTTAAACTCAGGCTATCTTCTCAACCCCCTTGAGAGAGTTGAGGACATCTGGGGAAGCAAGTCGTTACTCAAAGCACAAAGGTCTTATCTTTATTTTTGTCAGACGGGGAAAGGGAGTCTGAGGATGTTGTGGTTCAAATGTATAAGTTAACTCCTACTCCTGTTGGTAGAATGGTGGGCTAAGTAAGAGTAAAATACTTTGTCAACTCTTGTCGACAAAACAGAAGCAATCTGGGGAAGCTAGGTATAGCTTTCAGCTCTTAATTCCCTTCTTTTTTTTTTTTTTTTGATGTCTTAGCCCAGTGCAGCCATATTAAATCAGGATCTTTGGAGGTGGGACCTAAGCATCAGTACTTTTTAAAGCTCTTCAGGTGATTTTAATGTTCAATCAATAAAAGTCAGCTTTCTTTTATTAAGTTATTTCCTCCCTATAAACAATTAGAATCCATGAAAATTTTCTATCATCTTTCCCTGTCACTTTTAACATTATTCACAATTTGATTTAATACAACAGTTGCTGAGTTAGTGGTAAAGAACCTGCCTGCCAATGCAGGAGACATAAGAGACGTAGGTTCAATCTCTGATCAGGAAGATCCCCTGCAGAAGGAAATGGCAGCCCAATCCAGGCTTCTTGCCTGGAGAATCACACGGACAGAGGAGCCTGGTGGCCTACAGTCCATGGGGTCACAGTTGGACACACTAAAGCGACTTAGCGCACATAGTATGTATATTGATACCTCACTTTCCCTCTGAAATCTGAAAAACTGAACTCAGATGCATTTCACCTCAAAGGCTTCAGATAAAGCCCTGAGGTTCTGTTTTAACCTTCAGGTTTTTTTCTAGCGTCCCCATTAGGATTAAGATATGAGGTACAAGGAACCACGCTAATTGTTGTGGGAGGACCCTTAAAATAAACCAGATATTATCTTGGCCTTAAGGAACTTACAGTATAGTAAGGAGGGTAAAGAATATTAAACTATAATAAAAAAAGGCATAAGGAAGGATAAAAGGGAGGTATAGGAATACTATAGGAATACAGATCGTGGAGAAATTAATTTCTCAAGCAAACGCTTCACTCAACATTATCGTATTTTGAAACTCAAATATGACTGATGGTAAAACAGGAAGACAAAAACTAACATGTTCATTTTACCTGGTAGTACCAGTAAGCTCAATAATTTTTTGTCTTTTCAAATCTGCTTCATATGTAGCTGCTTCACATTTCTCCTCCATTTTCCTCAACTTTTCAGCTGAACTTTCCCTTTGTTTCTGAAGCTCTTGTTCCAGTTTTGATACCTTGGAAAGCAATTTTTAGTAAATTTTTAAAATTCAAACACAGCCCAATATTCCTCAGAAGAAAAATATTTATATAAATTTGTATCCTAGCTTGTCATTCAATTTCAAAGTAAAGACCAAAAAACTGAGTTTTGGAAATATGAGAGCAAAACTTAATTTTTAATAAGATATTTCATTTATATATTATGCATATTTATAGACATGACCACATCATAACACTAAAATAGGACTTAAAATAATTGGACAAAATAATGATAAATGTTCCTCTTTTCATTATCCTCATGTGAAATGTTCTTTATTCTCTTGTCAAACTATGTTCCTCCCCTTCTTCACGAATTGGCTCATACAGTGAAGGATTCCTAGATTCCCATCTGCCCTCAAACACCACTTGCATTTGCTCCTACTCATTCTTCCTTCTGTTTCACTACACTGAAGGAAGCATTCTTCCCCCTATATGAGTCAAACTACTTCACAGGTGTTCTGGATTCAATTCCTGTCCACTCTCTCAGGAACTTCAAACTACTGACCATCTCTACTCTGCTGTATCTTCAATATCTTTCTTCTGGTTTCTTTACATTAGCATTTACACATGTCTAAGACCTTCCCATCATAAAAACCTTTCCTCCATACCACCTCCAACTACCACTTCTCTTCTTCTCTCTGTAGCTCAACTTCTCAGATTTTTTTCTAAGCTTTTTGTAGTATTTTTCTTTCTTCTCATTCATTCCTCAACCCATAGAAATTGGCCACTCTACAGAAACTGCACTATGTCAAAGGCTTCCATGCAGCTAATTCCAATGGACATTACTCAACCCTCAATTTATTTGACATTACTTGACACTGATTGCAATAGCCCATGACACCAATTATCTCGTATTTCATTAAATACTTTGGCTTCCATGACTGCATCCTTCAGAGCTGCTCTGTTGAAGTCAATCATCTCACCCTTCATTCTATATTCTCTCCCTAGTTAACCTCAGCCACTTTGTTTTCAAAGAATATTTACATGATTGTGATCTCAAAAATTAGTATCTTGCTAATGACTGTAATATCCTCCCTGCTCTTTAAAAACCTCTCACTGAAGAACTCAGAACAGACTATAAGTCATTAATAACCACACCTCCCAACTCAAGTTTCAAGTATAAAATTAAAATAGTAACCAGGGAAAAAGGGAAGGGAACCATGGAAAATTCTACCCACTCTGTGCTTGATTAAATGGCACACTGATTTGCAGAAAAAATCTAAAGATAAGTAAAAATCTGAATAAATCCAACACAAAACCTGTACATAGTGGAACATGAATAAAAAGTAGAAAAATATTTACTAGAAAATTTATCCCAAGTTCTGAAGGAATTTTTAGACATAAACTTCTTTAGACCCTCAAAGAAATCAGAAAAGACAAAAAAGTTTCTTAAATAGCACAAAGAAAATCATCAAACCAAAAATACAAATGTACTGATAGACTTAAGGAAAAAAAAAAAAAAAACAGAAGAAAATCATAAGACATTTACAGAAATAAAATGAATTTCAGAAAGAACAAGAATTACAAGCAATCTTATAAATACTAGAGTCAACAACAAGGAATTTATAAAGAAGAAATCAAACACCGATGAGATGAAGAAATGCTTCAGGATGAAGCTGTGCATCAGGCATAGCAAACAGCAGGTCTAGACTTGAGCAAAAAGGATGGAGAGCCACAGGACAGATGTCTCTAAAGAAGAAAATATAGAATACCTGCCTGATCTCTATGAATATACAGAGAGGAAATTCCTTAGTGCTACTGGAGAGGCTGAGGATAAGTTTAGAATATATAGATTAAAAAGTCATATGAAGGATAAAAAGGTGAGGTGTAGTGAGATTACAGAGAACTATCCTTTTTAATTTATACTCTTCTGTTAAGTTTGATAAGAGAAAAATGAATCAAAAAATGTTAAATATCTGTCAGAAAATTCAGATGAACTTGGGAATGAATGAAAGAAGATTAGATTCTATCATAAAATGTCCCAGGACTCTTTCTTTGGAGTAATAACTCAATATGGTATCTGTGAGGTTTAAACAGCAATTTATATAACTAGCAAAATAAATCTATTATCAATTTAAAACCTTTCTATATCATAACTCCATTTTGACCAATAAAATATACCTGTTTTTCAAGTTTAGTTTGAATGTCTTCTAGCTCTCCATTTCTAATTGTCTCTTGTTGTAACATCTGCTGTTGTTGTTGAAGAGTATGCTGCAGAATAACATTTTGCTCAGCAGTTTCCTGAAGACTGTGATTTTTAATCTTCAGCTCTTTCTGTAAACAATATACCTAACAAATATATGAATTTCTCATTATAATTTCAAATAAAAGCAATAAAATGTCAGTGGTGTCTACCTCATTAGATAATTATCCTCATTTGTCATATGGGACAATTGTATTCATTGCTATAATTTATTATGTGGAAGGGCAGGACTCATGTTTCTGATGAAGATATGTTATTGGGTTGGTGCAAAAGTAACTGCAGTTTTGCACTGTTGAACTTTGCTGTTTGCTATTGGAATACATTCTTAAATAAATGTGGTTATGTTATACACCATTTTAATGTACATTTCTTGGTTTATGATTTTTGCTAATGACTTATTAGTTGCCATGTATTTATATTTATTTTAGACTAGAAATGATGTTTGACAAAAAAGCAAATTTGAGCGATTTTCTTATTTGAGTTCAAAATGGGTCATAAAGCAGCAGAGACAACTCATAACATCAAAACACATTTTACTAATGAACATACAGTGCAGTGATGTTTCAAGAAGTTTTGCAAGAAGATGAGGAATGCAGTGGCTGGCCATCAGAAGTTGACAAAGACCAATCGAGAGGATCATTGAAGCTAAACCTCTTACAACTATATGTGAAGCTGCCCAAGAACTCATCGACCATTCTATAGTCATTTGGCATTTGAAGCAAACTGGAAAGGTGAAAAATCTCTATAATTGGTGCCTCATGAGCTGACCGAAAAAACAAAAAAATTGGCATTTTGCACTGTCATCTTCTTTTATTCTGCACAACAACAATGAACCATTTCTCAAATGAATCGTGACATGTGACCAAAAGTGGACTTTATACCACAACTGGCAACGACCAGTTCAGTGACTGGACCAAGAAAAAGACAAAACATATCCCAAAGCCAAACATGCATCAGAGAAAGTCATGATCACTGTTTGGTGGTCTGCTGCCCTTTGATTCAATACAGCTTTATTAATCATGGCAAAACTATTACATCTGAGAATTATGCTCAGCAAATTGAAGAGATGCACCAAAAACTGCAACAGCTGCACCAGGCATTGGTCAACAGAATGGGCCCAATTCTTTTGCAAGACAACGCCCAATGAATTGGGATATGAACTTTTGCCTCAGCTGCCATATTCACCTAATCTCTCATCAACCGACTACCACTTCAAGCATCTCAACAACTTTTTGCAGGGAAAATACTTCCATAAACAGCAAGAGGCAGGAAATGCTTTCTTAGAGTTTTCAGAATCCTGAAGCAGATTTTTATGCTACAGGAATAAACAAACTTATTTCTTGTTGGCAAAAATGTGATTATAATGGTTTCTATTTTGATTATTAAAGATGTGTTTGAGCCTAGTTATAATGATGTAAAATTCACAGTCTGAAACTGCAATTGCTTCTTCATCAACCTATTAATAGGGTTGATTCTTGGCTGATGTTTGAGAATGTGGCTTTTGAAACATTCCCTAAGTGATAGGATTGTTTTCCCTGGCTAGGACACCAAATCATGCTTTCCTTCTGGGAACTGGGAATTTTGATACCTATGGCTGTTCTTATGTGACCAGCTCCCTAATAAAAAGAGTCATAAGCAGGCTTCCTTGGGCAGACATACTGCATACATGTTACTGCATTTCACTTCTACAGAAAGAAGCATATTCTACGTGAATTCTCTCAGAATGAGGAAGAGAACATAGGAAGCCATAGATTCCTTCACACTGCATCTGATGTTATCTTTTATCCCTACTGATAATAGGCCATAGCCATGAAAACACTGCATAAATGATAGGTGCTGTTTAGTATATTATTGTTGCTATCATTGGCACTGTTTGTAAAATAATACTCCAGCAAAGCACTCTTGAATATTCTTGCTCCAGAAAACACATAAAGGAATAACCATCTAAGAAACTAAACTCATTCATTCCAAATATTTACGACTTTAATATGCTGGTCCCCAAAATTGCTTTAAAGCAAAAAAGTATCATTAACATCTGATACCTTTAGAGTTACCTGGAAGAACCGATTAAGAAAGGGAAAAAAAAAAGGCCCTTTGTCCAATAATCTAAATCCTACAAAGTGCCAAATGAAACCATTTTAAAATTGTATAAATAATACAGCATAACTTAATATATATTTTATAATATTTTTCACCTGTTCCCTAAAGTAAGGGGAAAGTTTAAATAAATGATATATAAATCAGATTTTGAAAGATGCAACCATTTAAAATCCTAATTTAAAGGACAATACCAAATATAAAATTTTACAAAATAAGATGGGAAAAAAAAGAACCCCATTTCATTAACATGAAAAACACTCAGGCAAATAGAGACGTGAAAAGTATTAGTATTAGAGTGAACTGTAGGTAAATCTTCTTTAACAGATTTCTTATTGTTGCCTATGTAATAACTTTTTAAATGAAGGAAAATAAACCCATTCCTTTGAGGCAAACAATCTTTCTAATCAGTACCAATCCAGAAGAAAGCAGTTTTGAACTCCTAAGAAATACTGGAGAAGAATTCTGATTTGGTTCTTTTTTCTGATTATCTGGCAGCCAAACATTCAACAGCAGCATTAAAAGCTTGAGTCAAATATTCTTTGTTTATAACAAGAAGCTCTTAAATTTCAAACTACTTCATTATATGATGACTCTTTACTAAAATTGGAGAACTTTAGATCTAACAGGCAATTATACAATTTCTAATATTATTATGACAATTCTTTTTAATGCTAAACTATCGTAATTTTGTCTGTATGAAAATAATTAATTAGCATAAATATGTATCATTAACATCTGTTTTGCTTTTCCTGGTAGCTCCTGACAAAACTACAGATCACACCTCCGCTGTAGTTTATTTTATATAGAACTGACTTGCCTGCAAGATAAGTTTAAACACTATTTTTTGCTTTACTGTAACATCCTGTTTTACTTTCTTATGCAAAGAAAAAAATGGACCAGTTAATGAAGGAAGACAAAACATTAGAAAAAAGATAAGGCCTAACCAAAACACTAAGAACCTAATACCACATAAGGACAAATAAAAATTTTATTTTAGTAACATAGCCACTAGCAAAATAATTTTAATTAAAAATACTGAAGTACCAAAGTACTGGAGCAGCCGTGAAGAGAGACCCCACATCCAAGGTAAGAGAAACCCAAGTAAGACAGTAAGCACTGAGAAATGGGATCAGAGGGCAGACAGACTGAAACTACAATCACAGACAACTAACCTATCTGATCACACGGATCACAGCCTTGTCTAACTCAATGAAACTAAGCCATACCGTGTTGGGCCACCCAAGACGGCCGGGTTATGGTGGAGAGGTCTGACAGAATGTGGTCTACTGGAGAAGGGAATGGCAAACCACTTCAGTATTCTTGCCTTGAGAACCCCATGAACAGTATGAAAAGGCAAAATGATAGGATACTGAAAGAGGAACTCCCCAGATTGGTAGGTGCCCAGTGGAGAAATAACTGCAGAAAGAATGAAGGGATGGAGGTGAAGCAAAAACACCACCCAGTTGTGAGAGGGACTGCTGATGGAAGCAGGGTTTGATGCTGTAAAGACCAATATTGCATAAGAACCTGGAATGTTAGGCCCATGAATCAAGGTAAATTGGTCAAACAGGAGATGACAAGAGTGAACATCAACATTCTAGGAATCAGTGAACTACGATGGACTGGAATGGGTGAATTTAACTCAGATGACCATTGTATCTACTACCGTGGGCAGGAATCCCTTAGAAGAAATGGAGTAGCCATCACAGTCAACAGAAGAGTCTGAAATGCAGTACTTGGATGCAGTTTCAAAAACGACAGAATGATCTCTGTTCGTTTCCAAGGTAAACCATTCAATATCACGGTAATCCAAGTCTATGCCCCGACTAGTTAACGCTGAAGAAGCTGAAATTGAACAGTTGTATGAAGACCTACAATACCTACTAGAACTAACACCCAAAAAAGATGTCCTTCTCATTATAAGGGACTGGAATGCAAAAGTAGGAAGTCAAGAAACACCTGGAGTAACAGACAAATTTGGCCTTGGACTACAGAATGAAGCAGGGCAAAAGCTAATAGAGTTCTGCCAAGAGAACGCACTGGTCATAGCTAACACCCTCTTTCAACAACACAGGAGAAGACTCTACACATGGACATCACCAGATGGTTGACACTGAAATCAAACTGATTATATTCTTTGCAGCCAAAGATGGAGAAGCTCTATACAGTCAGCAAAAACAAGACCAGGCGCTGACTATGGCTCAGATCATAAACTCCTTATTGCCAAATTCAGACTGAAATTGAAGAAAGTAGGGAAAACCACTAGGCCATTCAGGTATGACCTAAATCAAATCCCTTATGATTATACAGTGGAAGTGAAAAATAGATTCAAGGGACTAGATCTGATAGACAGAGTACCTGATGAACTATGGATGGAGGTTCATAACACTGTACAGGAGACAGGAATCAAGACCACCCCTAAGAAAAAGAAATGCAAAAAAGCAAAATGGCTGTCTGAGAGGCCTTACAAATAGCTGTGAAAAGAAGAGAAGCCAAAAGCAAAGGAGAAAAGGAAAAGATATAAGCATCTGAATGCAGAGTTCCAAAGAATAACAAGGAGAGATAAGAAAGCCTTCCTCAGTGATCAATGCAAAGAAATAGAGGAAAACAACAGAATGGGAAAGCCTAGAGATCTCTTCAAGAAAATTAGAGATACCAAGGGAACATTTCATGCAAAGATGGGCAAAATAAAGGACAGAAATGGGATGGACCTAACAGAAGCAGAAGATATTAAGAAGAGGTGGCAAGAATACACAGAAGAACTGTACAGAAAAGATCTTCATGACCCAGATAACCACAATGGTGTGATCACTCACCTAGAGTCAGACATCTTGGAATGTGAAGTCAAGTGGGCCTTAGGAAGCATCACTATGAACAAAGCTAGTGGACGTGATGGAATTCCAGCTGAGCTATTTCAAATCCTGAAAGATGATGCTGTGAAAGTGCTGCACTCAATATGCCAGCACATTTGGAAAACTCAGCAGTGGACACAGGACTGGAAAAGGTCAGTTTTCATTCCAATCCCAAAGAAAGGCAATGCAAAAGAATGCTCAAACTACCACACAATCGCACTCATCTCACATGCTAGTAAAGTAATGCTCAAAATTCTTCAAGCCAGGCTTCAGCAATACGTGAACCATGAACTTCCTGATGTTCAAGCTGGTTTTAGAAAAGGCAGAGGAACCAGAGATCAAATTGCCAACATCCTCTGGATCATGGAAAAAGCAAAAGAGTTCCAGAAAAACATCTATTTCTGCTTTATTGACTATGCCAAAGGCTTGGACTGTGTGGATCACAAGAAACTGTGGGAAATTCTGAAAGAGATGGGAACACTGGACCACCTGACCTGCCTCTTGAGAAACCTATATGCAGGTCAGGAAGCAACAGTTAGAACTGGACATGGAACAACAAACTGGTTCCCAATCGGGAGAGGAGTACGTCAAGGCTATTTATTGTCACCCTGCTTATTTAACTTCTATGCAGAATACATCAAGAGAAACGCTGAGCTGGAGGAAGCACAAGCTGGAATCCTGATTGCTGGGAGAAATATCAATAACCTCAGATACGCAGATGACACCACCCTTATGGCAGAAAGTGAAGAACTGAAGAAAGAGACTCTTGATGAAAGTGAAAGAGCAGAGTGAAAAAGTTGGCTTAAAGCTCAACATTCAGAAAACTAAGATCATGGCATCTGGTCTCATCACTTCATGGGAAATAGATGGGAAACAGTGGAAACAGTAGCTGGCTTTATTTTTCTGGGTTCCAAAATCACTGCAGATGATGATTGCAGCCATGAAATTAAAAAATGCTTACTCCTTGGAAGCAAAGTTATGACCAACCTAGACACCATGTTAAAAAGCAGAGACATTACTTTGCCAACAAAGGTCTGTCTAGTCAAGGCTATGGTTTTTCCAGTGGTCATGTATGGATGTGAGAGTTGGACTATAAAGAAAGCTGAGCGCCAAAGAATTGATGCTTTTGAACTGTGGTGTTGGAGAAGACTCTTGAGGGTCCCTTGGACTACAAGGAGATCCAACCAGTCCATCCTAAAGGAGATGAGTTCTGGGTGTTCATTGGAAGGACTGATGTTGAAGCTGAAACTCCAATACTTTGGCCACCTCATGCGAAGAATTGCCTCATTGGAAAACACCCTGATGCTGGGAAAGATTGAGGACAGGACGAGAAGGGGACAACAGAGGATGAGATGGTTGGATGGCCTCACCGACTCGATGAACACGGGTTTGGGTGAAGTCCGGGGGTTGGTGATGGACTTGGAGGCCTGGCGTGCTGTGGTTCATGGGGTCACAAAGAGTTGGACATGACTGAGCAACTGAACTGAACTGAAGTACCGAAAATATTTAGTTGAAACCAAATATTAATTCACAAAAATGAACCTATATCTATCAGATTTATATTGGCATATCACTCTACCACCCTTTAACTTCCACTTTACTTTAAAAGCAAATTATTACTAAAAAAAACCAGGAAAGTTACTGATACAATGCAAACTTCACAAAATTTAAGTTTATCAATTTGAATAAGGGTATTTATTAATAAAAGGATTTATTTTACTGAATAAATGCTTTATGAAGAAATAGTTTAGGCTTATTCTCATCTCTTTTGTGTTTATTTTCTTCTATCATGTTGACAATGTAATTCCCTATGAACACATACTTTATCACCTTTTAAAGCAAGCTAATAAAAAATTAAAATATTTTCAAAATAATTTGGGACCCCAAAGTCACTACTATTTTAAACATAAATGTATTTATTTCAAAATCTGTAAAAGAATATTTGCCTGAGGCAAAAACTCAGAGGCGTATTTATTAGCTTTGTGTTCTGGATAATCAAAATGTACTTTTTTCAGCTGGCCCTCTATCAGTATGCTCTGGGGCCATTTATTTATTCAGCCAGCATGGATTGGGGAATATCCACTGATTTGGTAAAATATCTTTATAAAATCACCTGTTACTAACAGAATGGATGGACTATGAATCAAATAATATTTTCTAAAACCTAGCTATATGTGTATATGTTCAGTCACTCAGTAATGTCTGACTCTTCCCTTTGTGACCCCAATGACTGTAGCCCACCAGGTTCCTCTGTCCATGGAATTTTCCAGGCAAGAATGCTGGAGTGGATTGGCATTTCCTGCTCCAGGGAATATTCCCGACCCAGGGACTGAACCCAGGTCTACTTTGTCTCTTGTATTGGCAGATTCTTTACCACTGCCACCTGGGAAGCTACATGGGATGAAATGTTAATTTACTTACCTCTTCAGATTTCTTCTTTAGCTGTTTTTCAAACTTTTCTTTATTTCCTTCTAATTGGTTCAAATGCAAGGCAAGTTCTTCCTTACAAATTTCCAATGCTGAATCTAGTTGTCTGACCTAAGCAGCAAAAAGGAAAAAAGAAAAATCAACTAACACTAATGAATGCTTATGATATGCTCAATATTTTACAGTTGTCTCCTAATGTTACCTCACTACCTCAACCAATGAATATATAGTCCAACTTCAGATATAAAGCACTATTAAAGAAGAGATTTATTTAGAAAACTAATTATTATTGCAAACCAGGAAGCCAGAGACTGGAGTCCTGAAGAATAAACAGCCATGAACAAGTGAGGAAGGGCATTTAGGAAGAGCAAAGTACATTCAGAGACAAGGCCTGTGAAAAGGAGTAGTAAGAAGTTGGCAGGAGCTTAGGGTACCAATGGAGAAGACACTGGCAACCCACTCCAGTACTCTTGCCTGGAAAATCCCATGGACAGAGGAGCCTTGTAGGCTGTAGTGCATGGGGTTGCTAAGAGTTGGACACAACTGAGCAACTTCACTTTGACTTTTCACTTTCATGGACTGGAGAAGGAAATGGCAACCCACTCCAGTGTTCTTGCCTGGAGAATCCCAGGGATGGGGGAGCCTGGTGGGCTGCCGTCTCTGGGGTCGCACAGAGTCGGACACGACTGAAGTGACTTAGCAGCAGCAGTAGGGTACTAAAAGCATGAATTTGTAAGAGAGTGGTATTGGAGAGGTGAGACTGGCAAAATAGACTGGGGCCAACTGTCAAGGACCTGTAGGCCAGGCACCCTAAAACATTTTCTAAAAAGGTAAGCAGTATTTAGACCTATTCCTTAAATTCCCTTGATCAAAAAAAATAATAGAGTACAAACTGGTGTATTGTACTAAAAATACTATGGTGTGAATATTCTGAAGTCACTAAGAAAATGAAATGTTTTTGTCAGCTAAGAAAAAAAAATAAGAAGGAGAGGGCTGTTTTTCCTTTCAATTAGTTAAAACATGTTTAGAAAGGCAGCCATGTAACTTGGTTCAAGTGTTCATAAAACTGTAAATGCTTCATGCTACTGTAACCTTAAATAGCAAATGAGCAAAGAGCAACTCAAATTCAGTAAATTTCTTTCAGAATCTGCCTATATACTCCATGTCCCCCATCTGTTAATGAGATTCATTCTTCTCTTGATTCCTTCTTTTTATTATTGTAATTCTGAGTTTCTTGGGAGAGATTTTTTTCTCCTCAATGCTAATAGCCTTTTAATAAGTAGTCATGAAAGTGTGAAAGAAATTTCAGCAAAATAAGAAAAAATAGAAAACCGCTCCCTCTTGCAGATAATATTCTACATCATGAAATTATCCTTACAACTCTTATTTCTAAAAGGAGGATCTTGAAAGACACACAGTTGCCAAAGCCTGTTCCTATAGCTTGTGAATATAACAACAGCTTAAAAGTGTGTAATTCTGAATAATTATCTTTGTTAATAAACTGCTGCTATAAAAATAATTTTTAAATTGTTTTATGAAGGTATAACTATTTACAAGTTTTCTTTCTTAAGCATGAGAATGAGCATTGGTACTTGTATCAAATTCTACACACAGGAAAAAGAAATCTGTCAGAATATCACACCTGATAAAAATTAGCAATGCAAAAACTTATTCGGGCAAGATTCATCTCTGGATTTTAAAAACTATTGACTATAAGCTTGTTGAGAAACACGGCTTTCAACATGGCCTCCAAGAATCATCCCACATACTGCCTATTAATTATAAAGGAAAAATTGTGCCCTGAAAATGGTGAGATCTGGCAGTAAACTTTACATAAGGGGTCAAGGGAATTCCCTGAAAGTCCAGTGGGTGGGAATCTGTGCTTTCATTGCCAAGAGCCAGGGTTTGATCTCTGCTGGGGGAACTAAGATCCCATTAGCTGCACAGTACAGTCAAAAAGAAATAATAATAATGAGGAGAAAACATTGGATATATAGTAATTACTTAGCAAACTCTGAGTAACTTAGTGTGTGCTAAGTATTTTATATCCTCATTTTAATTAATCCTCAAATCCACCCTCTTCTAGTGCATTGTTATTCCTATTTTAAAGATTAAGAAGTTAAAGTTAACAGAGTTTAAATAACCAAGCCAAGGTTACAGTCAGTTAGTAAGCACACTGAAGCCAGAAATGAAACCCCAGTTAGTTTAGCCCCAAAGCCCATGCCTTTAACCATAAGGATATATATACTGTTAATAGCAACAAAACTGTATTTTACTCAGAAATTCTGGATTTATCCTCTATTTAATCATATAGCACAACTAGTAAAAAGAAGCAAAACTCTACTGTTTGTAATTTCATCTCTCTTCACTTCCTCTGTTAATATTTTACTGGCAATGTTAGTAAATACCTACAGTTAAAAAAAAACCAGTTTTTGGTAAAACAAAAAAAACAAGTCTTAAGGCAAAAAGAAAGGAGATTAGATAACCTATAAACTAGGTTGTGATAATCTTACAGATAATATTATAGATAAACTATAAACTAATTATCAAATAATTAAGATCATAATTCTCATTGAAAAAATATACTAAAGAAACTAAGTTCATTCATTTAGGTAAAATTTTTACTACTTTATTCATTTTTAAGTAAAAGATTTTTACAATTTATAGAGTAAACTAAAAAGCCACAGGAATGTCTCTATTAATAAAAAAAATTAAAAGAAAAAAATTTTATTTAAGTATTAGTATACTAACCTTGATCGTTTCTTCAGATACTTGGTTCTGTAATGCTTTCAAAGCTTCATCTTTCTTCATATTTTCCTTTTCCATTTCCTAAAAACATACAGATTGGTAGCAGAAAATAAGTAAGAGTATAAATATTTTAGCATTAGTAACAAGTTGTTAAAAAATTGATTCGATTAGAATTAAAGGAATGTTAAAAATACATAAGCTTAAAATACCAATCAACTTTTAAAGAGCACTTTTATAAAGATGATTTTACCCCTTTGCTTTCTGTCAAGAGTCTGTCTAGTGATTCAAGATGATGTTGTTTACATATTATATCTTGCTGCAACACAGACATAGTCTTTTCTTGTTCTTTAAATTGTTGTTCTTTTTTGTCTAGTTGAGATTCAAGCTAAAAACACAAACAGGGTTTATTAATTTTCATGTTAACTTTTTAAAAATCTAAAACATTTTAAATACAGTCCGTTCTTCAACGAAGTAGGTTTAAACTGCCTGAGTCCACTTATACATGGATTCTTTTCAATAAATGTGTACTACAGTACTATACCACCAGAGGTTGTTTGAATCCACAGATAGGAACCATGGATAAGAGGGCTGCCTATAAAGTTATATGTGGATTTTCAACTGTGCAAGAGTTGGCACCCCTAACTTTCACATTGTTCAAAAGTCAAATGTACACACAAAATATAATACTCACACGTTATATTACTATTGAAATTACACAGATGATTGCATTTTGCCAAATTTCCTTTAGTTTCCCTCCTTTTAGAGAAGAAATAGGTCTTATTATTTTCCTCCCTCACCAATACTATACTGAAATTGTTTTGTATCATTCTCTACTGTGTTTCAGCTTCATGCATGTTTTCCGTGCTTTTAACTACATATGTAGACCCATGAATATAATGTAATTTTCTGTTTTGAAAATTCACATAGACAATATCAACACTTGTTCCAAGTTTCGGCAACTAGTTTCTTTCACTTAATATTCTTTTAGGGCTTCCCTGGTGGCTCAGTGGTAAAGAACCCACCTGTCAATGCAGGAGGCATAATATTGTTTTAAATATTTATCTGTGTATCCATATACAGACCTAGTTCAAATAACAGAATATTCCATTATAACAACAAACTACAGCTTGTTCACTCTTCTACTTGGGAATATTCTTTTTCACTACAATGATAATGTTACAGTAACAATCTTTGTATGTATCTCTTTATGTACATGTATTAGAGTTTCTTTAGACCATACCACCTAGAAGTGGACTTCCTGGTTGTAGGATATGCACATTTCTAACTTCACTAGTTGTTTCTTTACAAAGGGTATCAAAATTAATACTTTCATTAGAAATGTTTGTCTTTACAACTTCACCACTAACAGACTGTTGTTATCAAATATCCAAAAGTTTCGTGAAGACAAAATATGAATAAACTGATATGTTTATATGAATATTTATATATATTATATAAAATGTATAAAAATCATTCATATATGATACATGCATACATATACACTATAAAAACAGAGCAGCAACAAGTTAGCTAAAAGTTATTAAAACCAAAGAACTGTGAAATGGAAACACTCAAATGAAAACAACACATCATAAATTAGAGGAACAGGAAGAAAAAAGACTGAAGTGAACAGAATATAAGGGACCTGTTGGACACTATCAAGCAGACCAAGGTGCACATCACAGAAGTCCCAGAAGGAAGGACAAAATTCAATAATCTCTCAAGATAAAAACACTTAACAAATTACGAACAGAAGGAAACTACCTTCACAAAATAAAACCCTTAGATGAAAAACCTACAGCTAACACAGTCAATGATGAAAGACTGAAAGCTTTTCTTCTATGCTCAGGAACAAGAAAGGGATGCTCCTCTCACCACTTCTGTTTAACAGTCCTGGAAGTTCCAGCCACAGGATTTAAGGAAGAAAAAAAAAAGGCATACAAATTGGAAAGGAAGAAGTAAAACTATCTGCTGGCAGATGATATAATCTTATATATACTGTAAAAAAACAAAACTTAAAGATTTCACACAATAAATCTGATAAATGAAATCAGAAAACCAGAGGATATAATTTAACACAGAGAAATCAGGGGCATTTCTATACATGAACAATGAACAATCTGAAAAGAAAATTACAAAAACAATTTCTGTTATAGTAATACCAAAAAGAAAAAAATACTTAAGAATTAACCAAGGAGGTAAAAGAGTTGTACAATGAAAATTACAAAACACTGATGAAAGGAATTAAAGAAAACATAAGTCAAAGTGTTAGTTGCTCGGCCGTGTCTGACTCTTTGTGACTCCATGGACTGTAGCCTGCCAGGCTCCTCTGTCCATGGAATTTCCCAGGCAAGAATATTGGAGTGGGTTGCTATTCCCTTCTTCATGGGATCTTCCCACCCCAGGGATCAAACCTGAGTCTTCCACACTGCAGGCAGATTCTTAACCACTTGAGCCACCAGGGAAGCCCCAAAGAAAACATAAATAGAAACATATTCCATGTTCACAGATTAGAAGATTTAATACTGTTAAAATGTCAGTATTACTCAAAATAATATAATCTCTTTTAAAATCCCAAAGACCTTTTTTTCTGAAACAGAAAAACCCATCTTAAAATTCTTATGAAATCTCAGGGGACCGTGAACAGCTAAAACAAACTTGAAAATGAACAAAACTGGAGTATCCTCACTTCCTGACTTCAAACCTATCAATATTACAAAGCTACAGTAACAAAACCAGTGTGAAGTGGGATAAGACAAATATATACACCAATGGAATAGAATCAAGAGCCCAGAAATAAATACTCACACATATGGTCAAATGATTTTGACAAGGTAGCCAAGATCATTCAGTATGGGGAAATGACAGCCCTTCCAACAAACGGTGCAGATAAAACTGGACATCCACATGCAAAAGAATGAAGTGAGACCCTTACCTAACACCACACATAAAAATTAACTCAAAATGGACAAAAGACATAAATGTCAGACATTAAAAACAAGAAGTCTTGGAAGAAATCTTGTAACAAAAGTTGCATGACATTTGATTTAGTAAAAATTTCTTAAATATGACACCAAAGATGCAGGCAACAAAAGAAAAAATAGACAAATTAGAATTCATGAAAATTCTAATATTCTGTGTACCCAAAGACTCTCAATAGAGTAAAAAGGAAACCAACAGAATGGCAGACTATTTGCAAATCATATATCCGGTCCCATTACTTCATGGGAAATAGATGGGAAAACAGTGGAAACTGTCAGACTTTATTTTTTGGGGCTCCAAAATCACTGCAGATGGTGACTGCAGCCATGAAATTAAAAGACGCTTACTCCTTGGAAGAAAAGTTATGACCAACCTAGATAGCACGTTCAAAAGCAGAGATATTACTTTGCCAACTAAGGTCCGTCTAGTCAAGGCTATGGTTTTTCCAGTAGTCATGTATGGATGTGAAAGTTGGACTGTGAAGAAGGCTGAGCACCGAAGAACTGATGCTTTTGAACTGTGGTGTTGGAGAAGACTCTTGAGAGTCCCTTGGACTGCAAGGAGATCCAACCAGTCCATTCTGAAGGACATCAGCCCTAGGATTTCTTTGGAAGGAATGATGCTAAAGCTGAAACTCCAGGACTATGGCCACCTCGTGTGAAGAGTTGACTCATTGGAAAAGACTTTTTGATGCTGGGAGGGATTGAGGGCAGGAGGAGAAGGGGACGACAGAGGATGAGATGGCTGGATGGCGTCACTCACTCGATGGATGTGAGTCTGAGTGAACTCCAGGAGCTGGTGATGGACAGGGAGGCCTGGAGTGCTGTGATTCATGGGGTCGCAAAGAGTCGGACATGACTGAGTGACTGAACTGAACTGAACTGAATACCTGATAAGGGATCAGTATCAAGAATATATAGAGAAGTCCTGAAACTCACTAACAGTATAAAAACAACCCAATTTTAAAAATGGTCATAGGAACTGAATACACGTTTCTCTAAAGATATATGACTGGCTAACAAAGACATGAAAAGATTCTCAATATCACTGATCATTAGGGAAATGCAAATTAAAATTACAGTGAAATGCCACCTCACACTCATCAGGATTGTTGTTTCTCAGTTGCTAAATTGTATCCAACTCTTTGTGATGCCATGGATTGCAGCAAGCCAGGCTTCTCAATCCTCCACTATCTCCCAGAGTTTGCTCAAATTCATGTCCATTGAGTTAGTGATGCTATCCAACCATCTGATCCTCTGCCACCCACTTCTCCTTTTGCCTTCAATCTTTCCCAGAATCAGAGTCTTTTCCAAGGAGCTGGCTCTTTGAATCAGACAGCCAAAGTATTGGAGCTTCAGCTTCAGCATCAATCCTACCAATGAATATTAAGGGTTGGCTGCCTTTAGGATTGACTGGTTCAATCTCCTAAAGAATATTATTCCTGGACATAAAATTCTAGGTTGACAATTTTTCTCTGAGCAGTCAAAAAAATATGTTCTTCAGTCTTCTAACCTTCACAGTTTCTTATTTTTGATGAGAAGTCTACAGTAATTTTAATCTTTGTTCCTCTATGCAATGTGTTATTTATCTCTGACTGCTTTCAAGATTTTCAGCAACCATTTTGATGTGTCTTGAAGTTATTTCTTTGCTTCCAGTCCCATCACTTCATGGTAAACAGATGGGGGAAAAAGTGAAAACAGTAACAGACTTTTATTTTCCTGGGCTCCAAAATCACTGCGGACAGTGACTACAGCCATGAAATTAAAAGATGCTTGCTCCTTGGAAGAAAAGCTATGACAAACCTGGACAGCATATTAAAAAGCAGAGACATCACTTTGCCAACAAAGGTCCATATACTCAAAGCTATGGTTTTTATAGTCATCATGCATGGATGTGAGATGGACCATAACATAAAGAAGATTGAGCACTGAAGAACTGATGGTGAACTGTGGTTCTGGAGAAGACTCTTGAGAGTCCTTTGGACAGCAAGGAAATCAAACCAGTCAATCCTAAAGGAAACCAATCCTGAATATTCATTGGAAAGACTGAAGCTGAAGCTCCAATACTCTGGCCACCTAATACAAAGAGTTGACTCACTGGAAAAGACCCTGATGCTGGGAAAGCTTGAGAGCAGGAGGAAAAGGGGACAACAGAGGATGACGTGGTTGGATGGCATCATCAAGTCAATGGATGTGAGTCTGAGCAAACACCATGAGCTAGAGAAGGACAGGGAAGCCTGGTGTGATACAATCCACGGGGTCATAAAGAGTTGGATACAACTGAGCGACTGAACAACAACAAAAACCCTCTTTAAGCTTACTGAATTTATAAATTTATTTCCTTCACAAGTTGGCAAAATTTTAATCATTATTCCTTCAAATACTTTTTGTACCAGTCTCATTCTTCTCCTCTTTGGTACTCTGGTGACATAAATGTTAGACCTTCTGATATTATTCAACAGGTCTCTAAGGCTATGTTTGTTTTTTTCCCAAATTTTCTTTCTCTCTGTTGCTCAGACTAATTTCTATTGCTCTATATTATAAGCTTATATTTGTGTGCATTAAATATTAATACATTCTGCTATTAAACCCATCCAAACTTTCTTTTATTTAGTCTTGTGCTTCTGGTCTCACACTTCCTCCTTTACTTTTGTTTTTGCTCTTCACTTTTAACTCAAGATCAAGAGAGCTTCTACTCAACCAATCTTCAGGCAAATGATATCTCTAGTGGAAAAAGAGTTACAGAATCACTCTAGTTTGATAATGTCAAAAAATAATGACTGAAACAAATGTCAGGAGTACTAAAGGAGAAGCACTGTAAAATGATCTAGAAGTAATGGGATTCTAACTATAGTACTTCCTACTAGCTTTTCTATGTCTTGTTTCCTAATATATTTAAATTAAAAAAGCTAAGTTAGTAATGTTTAAGATTTTCAGATTTCATATTCTAAATATATATTTACTTATAAAAACATAATTAATATCTTACTCTTTCAATCTGCTTTTCCATCTCTTTATGCTGGTCAAGATGAATTTTCTTTGCCTTTTCAAAAGCTAAACAAATTTTCTCATGCTCTGTATTTATATTGGTTTCCAGGCTCCTAATCTTTTCATTCTTTTCCTAGAAATACAAAAACACTTTAAAAGAATATAATTAAGAACTAGTTTTTCATAAAAGTACATTAGAAAAAAAATATTAGTAAAGCACAAAATTTATTATACTCTATTCTTTAAAGAATCACAATAGTCAATGTCAAGCTTTAAGAATATTTCAATAATTATAAAAAAGACAAAGCAGTTATTTTAAAAACTGTATCAAAATGATAAGATCAAACTATTTAAAAATCCGTGAAACAACAAAGAACTACTACCAGTTCCTTCAATTCTACTAAAATAAAAATAAGAAACTTTAGATAACAACTTTCCATATTAACTTAAAAATACAGAACTAAAAACTGAAAGAATCTGATATAATTTATACTTTCCTACATGGTATATTTTAGAATAATTACGCTAAAACAAATATGTTGTTACAAATTAAGTTCCTTAAAGACACAGTAAATTTGTAGCAAAAAAAAGGTAATTTTTACCATAAGTTCCTGTTCCAGTTCTGCATTTTTTGCAGCAATGGAGGAATAAGCAACTATTTTTTCTTCTAGCTGTTTTTCTAAAGTTAAAAGTTGAGAACATTTCTTTGTCATCTGAAAACACATTGAAATAAATTTAAAATTATTTTTAAAAAATGACAATTCAGAAGAAAAACATTGAAGGGAAGAGCAGAATATGACACATCCTATTCCATTAATTCAGACACCTATGTTCAAACAGGACCACATCCAACCCATTTTGTAAAAGTAGCTGTTAAAGACTGAAATTAGGACAATAAAATGTTAACAGCAGTATTTCTATTGGTAGAATTACCAATGTTTTCATTTCTTTTTTGTCCCTTTCTGTATTTTCAACAAGACTGTGCTAATATTTTAATTAAAAAAAAGTTATTAACCTTAGTACCTGACACGTTTCCAAGTAAGCTCATGGCTGTAATTATCAACTGACTCTCTTTTCTGTTATTAACATAAGTTCCTATCCCACAGGTCTTATCCCTAGTCTTGGCTATAGACTTTAAGATGAGAAATCAGACATTTAAAAAGCGCCCTCCAAAGAGCGGCAACCTGTGATTTGAAGGGTGACTGTAGCATATACACATGTGGTCCTAGTACACAATTACCTAATAAGGCATCCTTGTTCTGTCCTCAGTGGAAATGAAGATCAGATATTCATAAAACATACAGTATCCCCTTTTCAGGATATAATCCAAAGATACCTGCATCAGATTTATATGTAGCAGTTTAAAAATGCAAATTCCTTAGCATTACTCCATACCTACTGAATCAGAACCACTTGAATAGGACACAAAACCTGCATGTTTAACAAGCTTTCCAGGTGGCTCTACTATTTGCTAAAATACCAAACCCTCTATTACTACTTGTTTTTTTCCAATTACATAATCCGAATTTTTTACTTGTAAATATGTATTAGCCATATTAACTTATACTTGGAAGAAATAATAGAAAGTACAGTTTAAGTCCCACCAAATTTAGCCACTGTTTTCCTACTTTTAACATATATTAAAACCCAAAAGTTTCCAAATATAATTTTAAAAGAAGTTATAACTTATAGGATACCATTTTTTTAAGTGTATAAATCTCATCTTTAACAATTTTTACAAAACTATACAGCACTTTTTTCTTCTCTCAAAATTCAGTACATATAGCTAGTTTAAGCTTACTTCACTTTCAAGTTTGCTAGAGTTTGAAGCTTTCTCTAGCAGCTCCTCTTGAATGAGTTGAAACTGACTAGTTCTGTGTGCCATGTTAACCTTCAGATCAGAATTCTCAGCTTCTATTTGCATCAACTTATCACGTAATTCTTCTATTCCAGAAGCAAGTCTTTGCCTTTCTCTTTCATATTGCTTGTTCATAGTATGCTGATTTTGATCTTTTAAACTTTCTGTTAATAAACATAAAAGGAAAACTGTTATCTATATAACTCAAAGAATAAAAACTCATTTCAATGTTGAAAGATTTAATCATATTTACTTTCTGATCTAAAGAATACTAAAGTGGATGAAACATAAATTAAAGAAAATATAATGAAGAAACACGGTAAGCAAAGTACTTTCTATTATTAAATATATAAAGCAGGAATAAGTTCTGACTCAACTCACTTTTCTAGACTATCACTTCATAACATAAGGACTATCTTTTTGTACCACAAAGAGCCCTTCTCCATCTTTAAAAACCTCACTGTTGAAAACAAAACAAAACATAAAAACACTGTCTTATCTCCTTAAACCAAAATTTATCATAAATTTATTTAGATAACTTGATCACTTTGATATATTGTATACAGATGCAAACTGAAACCCAAAAACACTGAATCCTTCATATTCCAAGCCAAATGATGAGAATTCAGTAATGCTCTTTAAAACTACTGAGGGTTATCAGAGGTAGTTGTTGGAATATACCTATTCTCCATTATAAAGGTATACACTATTGCCGACTGAAAGGTAAACAAGCTTTCAGGGGTGCTTTAAAGTAGATGCACAGTGTAGATGACTGCATGAGAATACATAGATGTGTAAACAAGTAGAGAAACTATGCCTTCAAGGGTTGCATAAGTACTATTTCCCATCAATTCTCCATATCCCTAATAATTCACTTTCTAAACAATCTACTATTGACTCCATTCTTCTTTGATGTTAGAGAATATATAACATATATTCTCACAACCTCTAATTAGAATTCCCTCTGCTGATTCCATCATTCTCGACTGTATTCCTTCTAATCACTTAAGATATCTAATCTTCTCTACCATCATTTCTGCTAGCAATGCATTGTATTTGAAGGTAGCACATGACACCACTCTCTAATGGCAGAAAGTGAAGAGGAACTAAGGAGCCTATTGAAGGTGATAGAGGAGAGTGAAAAAGCTGGCTTAAAACTCAACATTCAAAAAACGAAAATCATGGCATCTGGTCCATTCAATTCACTCAGTCATGTCCGACTCTTTGCAACCCCATGGACTGCAGCAAGCCAGGCTTCCCTGTCCATCACCAACTCCTGAAGCTTGCTCAAACTCATGTCCATCAAGTCGGTGATGCCATCCAACCATCTCATCCTGTGTCATCCCCTTCTCCTCCTGCCTTCAATCTTTCCCAGCATCAGGGTCTTTTCCAATGAGTCAGTTCTTCACATCAGGTGGCCAAAGTATTGGAGTTTCAGCTTCAGCATCAGTCTTTCCAATGAATATTCAGGACTGATTTCCTTTAGGATTGACTGGCTGGATCTTCTTGAAGTTGAAGGGACTCTCAAGAGTCTTCTCCAACACCACAGTTCAAAAGCATCAATTCTTCAGTGCTCAGCTTTCATTATAGTCCAACTCTCACATCCAAACATGACTACTGGAAAAACCATAGCTTTGACTAGACGGACCTTTGTTGGCAAAGTAATGTTTCTTCTCTTCAACACACCTGAACTACTTCAACCAGTCCCATCACTTCATGGCAAACAGATGGGGAAACAATGGAAACAGTGACAGACTTTATTTTCTTGGTCTCCAAAATCACTGCAGAGCAGACATGAAATCAAAAGACACTTGCTCCTTGGAAGAAAAGCTATGACAAACCTAGACAGCGTATTAAAAAACAGAGACATCACTTTGCCAACAAAGGTCCATATAGTCAAAGCTATGGTTTTTACAGTAGTCATGTACAGATGTGAGATGGACCATAAAGAAGGCTGTTGTTGTTATTGTTCAGTCACCCAGTCATGACAGACTCTTCACAACCCCATGGACTGCAGTACACCAAGCCTCCCTGTCCTTCGTCATCTCCCAGAGTTTGCCCAAGTTCATGTTCATTGCATCAGTGATGCCTTGCAGCCATGTCATCCTCTGACGCCCTTTCCTCCTTCTGCCTTCAATCTTTCCCAGCATCAGGGTCTTTTCCAGTGAGTCGGTTCTTCACATCAGGTGGCCAAAGTATTGGAGTTTCAGCTTCAGCATCAGTCCTTCCAGTGAATATTCAGGGTTGATTTCCCTTAAGATTGACTGGTTTGATTTCCTTGCTGTCCAAGGGACTTTCATCAGGAGTCTTCTCCAGCACAGTTCAAAGGTATCAATTCTTTGGTGTTCTGCCTTCTTTATGGTCCAGCTCTCATGACCATATATGACCACTGGGAAGACCATAGCCTTGACTACACGGACCTTTGTCGGCAGAGTAGTCTCTGCTCTGTCTAGGTTTGTCATCACTTTCCTGCAAAGAGGCAATCATCTTCTGATTTTATGGCTCTTTTGGAGCCCCAAAAGAGGAAATCTATCACTACTTCCACATTTTCCCCTTCTATCTGAAGGATGAGCACCACAGAATTGATGCTTTACATTGCGGTGCTGGAGAAGACTCTTGAGAGTCTCTTGGACTGCAAGGAGATCAAACCAGTCAATCCTGGAGAAAATCAACCCTGAATATTAACTGGAAGGACTGATGCTGAAGCTCCAATACTTTGGCCACCTGATGTGAAGAGCTGACTTATTGGAAAAGACCCTGATGCTGGGAAAAACTGAGGGCAGGAGGAGAAGGGGAAGATGGAGGATGAGATGGTTGGATGGCATCATTGACTCAACAGACACGAATTTCAGTAAACTCCAGGAGATAGCGAAGGACAGTCTGGTGTGCTGCAGTCCACTGGGTCACAGAGTTGGACATGGCTGAGCAACTGAACAACAACAACAACCAGAAAGAGAAATTAGAGAATAATCCCATTTACAATTGAATCAAAAAGAATTAAATAGTTAGGAATAAATATAACCAAATAGGTAAAAGATCTGTATACTGAAAACTGTAAGACACTGATGAAAGAAACTGAAGACAAATAAATAGAAAGACTTTTCATCCTCATGGATTACAAGAATTAACACTGTGAAAATATTTATATTACTGTAAGTGATCTACGATTCAATTCAACCCCTATCAAAATTCCAAAGGTATTTTTCACAGAAATTGAATAAACAAGCCTCAAATTTATATGGAACTACAAAAGAGAAAGAAGAACAAAACTGAAGGCATTATACTACCTGGTTTCAAACTATGTGACAAATCTATAGCAATCAAAAAAGTATAACACTGGCATAAAAACAGACACATAGATCAATGGGACAAAAACAGAAAGATCATAAATAATGGTCAATTCATTTACAACAAAGGAATGAAGAATATTCCACAGGGAAAGAATAGTCTCTTCAATAAACAGTGTCAGGAAAACTGGACAGCAACATATAAAAGAATGAAATTTGACAATTATCTTACACCATACACAAAAATTAACCTAAAGACGGATTAAAGACATGAACTGTGAACATAAGACATGAAGTATAAAATTCCTAGAAAAAAAACAACATCACAGACTGTCAGCTATTAGACAGTTATGTAATAGCAATGAGACAGTTACAGTCTCAGCAGTAACTGTCTTTTGGTGATTTTTCTTTTTTTTTTTTTTGCATTTTACATCAAAAGCAAAAGCAAATGAGCAGGACTATATCAAACTAAAAAGTTCTTATACAGCAAAGGAAACCATCAACAAAATGAAAAGTCAACTTATGGAATGGGAGAAAATATTTACAAATCATTTATCTGGTAAGGGGTTAATAGCCTGAACATATTTAAAAAATCACAACTCAACACCAAAAATAAAGGCAGAGAATCTGAACAGACATTTTTCCAGAGAAGACACCAACGGCCAATAGGTACAAACAACACTAAGCATCATGAAACTCGAAATCAGAACTACAATAACATAACAACAAGATTCTAATTTGAATAGCACAGGAAACTATATTCAGTATAGTTTATCTTGTGATAAACCATAATGAAAAAGAATAGAAAAAAGAATGTATATTTGTGTATAATTGAGTCACTTTGCCTACAGTAGAGATTGATACATTATAAATTAACTATTATGTTTCGATTTAAAAAAATAGCCAACAAGGACCTACTATATAGCACAGGGAACTCTACTCAATATTCTGTAATATCCTAAATAGAAAGAGAATTTGAATAAGAATGGGAAAAAGATTAAATTAAATCAAAAAATTAAGAAAAAAACTCACAGTGAGCTATCACTTGACAGCTGTTAGAAAGGCTGTATATAAAAGATGAGCTATAATAACTACTGGTGAGGATGTTGAGAAAAATGAATCCTGTATACTGCTGGTGGGAATGTTAATTGGCGCAGTAACTATGAAGAACAGTATGGCAGTTCCTCAAAAAATTAAAAACAGAACTACCATAAGATCTAGCAATCCCACTTCTGGATATTATCTGAAAGAAAATCTGTATGGAAACAAAAAATCCCAAAGCCAAAACAGTCTACAGAAAGAAGAACAAAGCTCAGAGTATGATGCTCTATGATCTGAAACTATTCTACAGATCTATAGTAATCAAAATGGTATGGCACTGGCACAAAACTAGACACACAGTTCAATGGAACAAAGTAGATAGTCCAGAAATAAACTCACATTTTATGTTCAATTAATCTATGGCAAAGAAGCGAGAATATACAATCGGAAAAAGACAGCCCCTCTAATAAATGGACAGAGATATGCAAAAGAATCTAAATGGGCTACTTTCTTAAACCACATACAACAATAAACTCACTATGGAGTAAAGACAAAGATAAGATCTGAAATCATCGTATTTCTAGTAGAAAACACAGGCAGTAAGCTCTCTGACATTAGTCTTAGCAATATTTTTGGGGTCTCCTCAGGCAAGGAAAACAAGAGCAATAATAAACAAGTAGGACTACATCAAACTAAAATGCTTTTGCACAATGAATGAAATTATCAACAAAATGAGGTACCCTACTGAATGCTGCTAAGTCACTTCAGTCGTGTCCGACTCTGTGCAACCCCATAGGTGGCAGCCCACCAGGAGGAAATATTTGCAAATGATATAATTTGATAAGGGGTTAATATCCAAAATATACAAAGAACTCACACAGCTCAATATCACTAAAACAACCTGATTTTAAATACAGGCAGAGGACATGAATAGACATTTTTCCAAAGAACACATACAGATGCCAACAGGCACATGAAAAGATTCTCAACAACTTTTATCACCAGGGAAATACAAATCAAAACCACAATGAACTACCTCAAACCTATCAGAATGGTTATTATCAAAAACACAACAAATAACAACTGTTAACAAGAATGTGGAGAGAAGTGCACTTTTAGTGCACTGCTAGAGAGAACACAAATTGGTAGAGACGCTGTTGAATACAGTATGGGGGTGCCTTTTTTTCTCAACTACCATATGACCCAGTAATTACACTTTTGGGTATGCTTCTGAATAAAATAAAATACTAGTTAGAAAATATATCTGTACTCCTATATTCATTGCAGCATATTTTACAACAGCCTAGATAGAAAGTGAAAGTGAAAGTGAAGTCACTCAGTCGTGTCCAACTCTTTACGACCCTGTGGACTGTAGGCCACCAGGCTCCTGCATCCACGGGATTTCCCAAGCAAGAATACTGGAGTGGGTTGCCATTTCCTTCTCCAGGGCATCTTCCAGACCCAGAGATTGAACCCAGGTCTCCCACATTGCAGATAGATGCTTTAAACTTTGAGCCACCAGGGAAGCCCATCTCACATATGGTAGCAATCTAAGTGTCCATCAATTGATAAATGGATAAAGAAGGTATATATACAGAATATATTTATAAAATAGAATATTAATCAGACATAAAACAGACTGAAATCCTGACTATTTGCAACAGCATGGATTGATCTAGAGGGTATTATGATAAGTAAAATAAGCTAGACAGAGGAAAAACAAATATTGTATTATTTCATTCATATAAAATTTACATATGGAATCTAAAAAACAAAACAAATGAACAAACATAACAAAAAAGAAACACACTCAAACAGAGAACCACCTGGTGGCTGCAGCTGGGAAGGGGGAAGGGAAAGGAGATGAGTAAAATAGGTGAGAGAGACTAAGAGGCACAAACTTGGTTATAAAATAAATGAATCGTGGAGATAAAAGGTACAGTATGGCCAATACAGTAAATAATATCCTAGTAACATTGTATGGCATCAAATGGTAACTAGACTTATCATGGTGATTTTGTAATGTCCAATCATTATGTTGTACAGCTTGAACTAACATAGTGTTGTAGGTCAATTACATTTACTTTAAAATAAAGACAGAAAAAAAAAAAAAAGAAGGAAGGGGCAATATTCAAATTTTTTAAAGCAACAAATAAATAAAATGAGGAGAGTCTTAAAAAGACTACTTAATAACCTAGATAAACATATATAAGGAATTCAACTGATCTGCTATTACAGTAAGTCCCCTACATATAAATGAGTTCCATTCTGAGAGCACGTTCATTAAGTCCAACAAAGGTAGCTGCAATCAGCTATTTTTCACACAAATACTTAAAAAAAAATTTTTTTTTAACTTACAGTACAGTACCTTGGAAAGTACAGTGGTACAGTATAACAGCTGGTACCTGTTAGCAGTACCAGCTACATCACCACTGCTTTTATGCTTGCTTCTGGACATTCAGAAAACTGAGATCATGGCATCTGGTCCCATCACTTCATGGGAAATAGATGGGGAAACAGTGGAAACAGTGTCAGACTTTATTTTTGGGGGCTCCAAAATCACTGCAGATGGTGACTGCAGCCATGAAATTAAAATACACTGATTCCTTGGAAGGAAAGTTATGACCAACCTAGATAGCATATTCAAAAGCAGAGACATTACTTTGCCAACAAAGGTCCATCTAGTCAAGCCTATGGTTTTTCCAGTAGTCATGTATGGATGTGAAAGTTGGACTGTGAAGAAAGCTGAGTGCCAAAGAATTGATGCTTTTGAAGTGTGGTGTTGGAGAAGACTCTTGAGAGTCCCTTGGACTGTAAGGAGATCCAACCAGTTCATTCTGAAGGAGATCAGCCCTGGGTGTTCTTTGAAAGGGATGATGCTGAAGCTGAAACTCCAATACTTTGGTCACCTCATGCGAAGAGTTGACTCATTGGAAAAGACTGATGCTGGGAGGGATTGGGGGCAGGAGGAGAAGGGGACAACAGAGGACAAGATGGCTCGATGGCATCACTGACTCGATGGATGTGAGTTTGAGTGAACTCCGGGAGTTGGTGATGGACAGGGAGGCCTGGTGTGCTGCAATTCATGGGGTCGCAGAGTCAGACACGACTGAGCGACTGAACTGAACTGGACATCTTGGGCTTGAAAGAAAGATACTGTACTCTGTAATGTAAAGGACACAAAAGCACAGCCACTTGTAGAGGATGCACACATGTGACAATATGCCAGACATGTGAACTAATTTATGTGGGTGGACACGCGAATGCACGCTCACATCTTTCAAAGTTTGCAGCTTGAAGGTTTGTATGTAGGATACTTAATGGTATTACAAATACTGCAAGTTTTCTTCTATACAGTGGTTTCTTCATGTTAATTACTGGTTAAGAACCAAGTATGTTACCCATGGTGGATTCATGTCAATGTATGGCAAAACCAATACAGTATTGTAAAGTTAAAAATACATATATATACATATATATATAAAATCTCTAGGTCCATCCAAAAAAAAAAAAAAAAGCTGGTCCTAATGTACAGTATAACGACAATAGGTTATACTGTTGTATATTAAAAAGTTGTTAACAGAGTAGATGTTAAGACATTCTCCTTTTTATTTTTTGGTATATATACGAGATGATGTATGTTAACCAATTTACTGTGAAAATCATTTCATGGTATATGTAAATTAAGTTATTATGCTATACACAGTTAGAGAAGGCAATGGCACCCAACTCCAGTACTCTTGCCTGGAAAAAAAATCCCATGGCCTGAGGAGCCTGGTGGGCTGCAGTCCATGGAGTGGCTAAGAGTCGGACACAACTGAGCGACTTCCCTTTCACTTTTCACTCTCATGCATTGGAGAAGGAAATGGCAACCCACTCCAGTGTTCTTGCCTGGAGAATCCCAGGGACAGGGGAGCCTGGTGGGCTTCCGTCTATGGGGTCGCACAGAGTCGGACATGACTGAAGTGACTTAGCAGCACAGCAGCAGCAGCTATACACAGTGCTGTATGTCAACTATATCTCAAGAGAACTGCAAAATAATTTCACCAAGTAATTACAGAATACAGAATTTTTTCAAGTGAATCAGGAATATTCATCAAGAGAGACCATATGCTGGCCAATAAACTGAGCTTCAAAAAACATTTAAAAAATTCAAATCAGGTTCTTTCATGAATTCATTTGTTTAATGAAAACAACTAATGTTCACCACTAATAACAGAGATATCTGGAAAATGACTAAATATTTGGAAATAAACATATATAGGAGATATTAAAATGTAAGAAAAGACATGAATAAAATGTAAACATAACCTAAAATTAGGTTATACAGCTAATTTTAATCAGCTGAAGATACAGCTGAAGTATTGCCTAAAAGTAAGTTTATACCCTTAAATATTTTTGTAAAGGAAGATTTAAAGTCAATAATCTAAGCTTTCACTTTAAGAAAATTTTAAAAAGAAGAGAATATTAAGCCCAAAGTAACTGGGAAGGAATATATGGAACCTGAAGGAAATATTATACAATAGTCCTCTTTTATGCTCAGTTTCACATTCTGAGGTTTCAGTTACCTGCTGTCAACTAAGGCTTGAATATAATACATGGAAAATTCCAGAAATAAACAATTCCTAAGTTGTAAACTGCGTGGCATTCTGAGTGGTGTGATAAAGTCTTACACTGTCCCTTGTCATCCAGCTCCAAATTGCCAAGGATGTAAATAATCCTTTTGTCCTGGTATGTGCCTTTTAGCCACTTAGTGGTCAACTAGGTTATCAAATCAACTGTTGCAGTATCATGATGCATGTGTTTAAGTAATACTTATTTTACTTAATAACGGTCCCGAACTGCAAGAGTAGTAATGCTAGAAATCCAAATATTCCAAAAAGAAGCTGTAATGTGCTTCAGTGAAAAGGTGAAAGTTCTAGATTTAATAAGGAAAGAAAAAAGTTATATGCTGAGGGTGCTAAGATCTATAGTAAGAATCTTCTATCCATGAAATTGTGAAAAAGAAATTTGTGTTATTTTGCTATCATAGGTCAAACTGTAAAAGTTACAGCCACAACGTGTGAAGATGAAAAAGCCATTTAAAGTGTGCAACAGAGGGAAAGGCAGAGAGACCACATAATAACTTTTATTATTATAGTATACTGTTATAATTATTCTATTTTATTGTTAGTTATTGTTGTTAACCACTTACTGTGCCTAATTTACAAATTAAACTTTATCATTTGTATGTACAGGAAAAAACTTTGTAGTATATAGGGGTCAGTACCACCTGTAGCTTCAGGCATTCACTGAAGGTCTCAGAACATATTCTGGGAGGATAGGCAGGGACTACTGTATGTCTTAACTGTGTGATGGTAACAAGGGTACATACGTATAAAAAAACAAACCTTTGACAAAATGTACTGAATTTCTTATTTTAGATGGATGCATCATAAAATGTAAGGAAATCTTACTTTTAAAAAGTGTATTTTTAAACAATGATGCAACATTTAATGATTTTGAAACAATTTTTTCTGTCTTATCAACACTAAGTAGTAATAACAGATTATCAGGTGTGTTTGATAATAGAAACCAACAGATCCCGCATGCAAAAGCAACAAAAAGTACACATGACACTGTGATACAGGCATTAAAAAAAACCATCATAAAGAACTCTATAATTACAATTTGTTAAAAGAATTTAACATACCTACTTGATTACCTAGTTTTACAGGTTCTATTTCTAAACTATTTAATTTGCGACCTTCTTGGTAGTCATTACAAGCAGTAAGATTGTGAGATAACTGATTTGCAGTCAGGTTTGCCTGAAGCTTCTGAATTTCTGCCTCTTTTATTGCAAGTTTAATCCTGGCACAAAAGAAAATAAACCAAAAGCATTAGAAAGATTCTGTAAAAATATCACATCCCATTTTTCTCTTTCAAATTAAAAAAATTTTAATTAAAACTCTGATATTAGTCAACTATTGGCCAGGAACAGAAAATCTTACAAACCACTGAATACACTGTAAACAGGTTCAGTTACTTCAGAAACAGGATAGTACCTTACGGCCAGCAATTCTACTTTTAGAAACATCTGCTAGGGAAACTCTCACATATTATACAGGAAACATGTATATATACTTCACAGCATTATTTTAACAGACAAAAACTATACATACAGTAAGTCTCCTTCAAGTTGCACACCTACCAAGATGCGAATGTGCATTCTCATGTCCAATCACGTTAACTGACACGTCTGGTGCACTGTCATGTGTGTGCAGCCTCTTGCAAGGGGTTGTGCTTTTGTATCCTTTACTGTAGAGCACTGCATAGAGCACAGCAGTACATTATCTTTATTTCAAGCTCAGGATGTCCAGAAACAAGCATAAAAGCAGTGGTGATATAGGTGTTAAGAAGCTTCAAGTGATGATGTTGGAAACAAAAGTGAAAATAATTGAGAGTGGAGTCAAAAAGATGGGAGACATCGCTAGGTCTTGTAACACGAATTGCTCAACCATTGGCACAATTCCATAGAAAATGGACAAAGTTACGGAACGTGAAGTCCACTGTGCTGATGATGTCAACAATATGAAAGAAGCATGGAAAAGTGATGAAAGAGCTAGAGAAACCTCTTGGTGTGTGGAGGCAAGATAAGCATCAGTGTCAAGGCCTGCTCAGTTTAATACCGATTCAAAAAAAAACTAAAAGCCTTTATGAAGACTTTAAGAAACACAGCAAAAAAACAGTGAAAGTGAAGTCACTAAGTCGTGTCTAACTCTTGCTACCCCATGGGCTGTAGCCTACCAGGCTCCTCCATTCATGAAATTTTCCAGGCAAGAGTACTGGACTGGGTTGCCATTTCCTTCTCCAGGCGATCTTTCCAACCCAGGGATCAAACCCAGGTTTCCCACATTGTAGGCAGACGCTTTACAGTCTGAGCCACTATCGGGCACATCTTTAAAAGCCAGTCATGGCTGACTTTACCAATCCAAGGCTAGAGCCAATTTTCACAAGGTAAAAGTAAGTAGCGAGGCAGTGAATGCAGATATGGTAGCTACCCAGGAATTTCCTGAAATGATTCTGAGAAATTATTGATGAAGGCATGTATTTACCCAAGATGGTTTTTAATGTGGATGAGACAGGATTGTATGGGAAGAGAATGCCAAACCGAAGTTACGTCAGTGAGGAGGAAAAGTTGATGGCAGACTATGAAAGCAGCAAAGGATAGGATAACTATTATTTAGGGGTAACACTTTTAGCAATACGGAGCTGAAGTCTCTCAGTTCATTATTCAGGGAACTCAAGAGCCCTTAAAAACATAGCCAAGGGTTCTCTTTCTGTTGTGTGGAAGACTAACCCTAAAGCCTGGGTTATATAGGCTGTTTGCCAGGATGGTTTTGCTTGGAGAAGGATGTCCCATTCAGTATTCTTTTGCTGCTAAACAACGCTCCAGGCCATTCCCCATTCATGGGCAACTATCATCCTAACATCTAAGTAGTGCATCTGCCACCAAACACTACATTGCGCATCCAACCTAAAGACCAGGGAGTTATAGAGACTTTCAAGAAATATTATTTATGTCAGACTTTTTTCATCAAACAGTAAAGGTGAGTGACAAATCAGGAACAACCTTGCTACAATTTTGGAAGGACTGTAACATAAAAAAACATTGACTATAGGTCATAAGGGTTTCCCTGGAGGCTCAGATAGTAGAGAATCTGCCTGCACTATGGGAGACCTGGGTTCGATCCCTGGGTTGGGAAGATCCTCTGGAGAAGGGAATGAGTACCCACTCCAGTATTCTTGTTTGGAGAATTCCACGGACAGAGGAGCCTGGCGGGCTATAGTTCATGGGGCTGCAAAGAGTTGAACACGATTGAGTGACTAACATTGGGAGTCACCGGATAGGCCATAAAAAACAATGACTTTGCTTGGTGTGACTTAATGGCTGTCATTATGAATGGGGGTTGGAAGAACCTTTGCCCACAGTTTGTTCACAATTTTTGTGGATTTGAGAAGGTGGATGAGGAGTCCAAAGAGGTCCTCAGCAACTTAATGACCGTCAGCAAGAACCTACAGCTATATCTACAAGAGGACAACTTCACTGAAGAGCTGATGGAATTGGAGGCCCAGAGAAAGGACAACGAGACACAAGAGGAAGAAGTAACTGAAGACCTAAAGAGATTCACAATGCAGGAAATGGCAAGGGTATTATATTTGAGGAGGCACTGTAGTTTTTAAGGCACAGGACCCAAATGTAGAACAGTACATGCAGATGGCAGCAGCTGTTCAGAATGCAATCCAGTGCTACTGTGTCATTTATGATGAGAAAAAAAGAGCTACTAGCCAGACATCACTGTATCATTTTTTGCAAGAGGTAGAACTAAATCCAGCAAGGAATAAGAACCTGTGCCATTAATGTCAGATGTGAGTGAAACTGCAGCTTGCCCTCCAACTTCTATTGCTGATGATCCTTCAACTCTACCATCTCCCACCTCTCCCTCAGTTAGTAACTCATCTTGCCCGTTCACTTGATACCCACCCCTGTATGCCAACTACTGTACTGTGCTATTGTACTTTTCAAGTTACTGTACTGTAAGATTTAAGTTTTTTTTCTTTTTTGTATTTGTTTTTTTAATGTATTATTTGTGTGAAAAGTATTATAAACCTATTATAGTTTATATATATATATATTATATAGCAAATTGTATTAGTTGGGTACCTAGGTTAACTCTGTTGGACTTAAGAACACACTCTTGGAATGGAACTTGACTGTATGTAGGAGACTTACTGTAAGGTAACTATAAACAAAGGAACAGATAAATTGTGATCAAGTTATAGGATAGACTCTTACACTTCTATTAAAACTAAACTGACAATACTAATCCATCCATTGATCAATCATTCCACCTACTTACCCCAACATGGAAGAATTTTAAAATGATGCTGAGTGAAAAAGCAAAATTACAAACAATATAAAAACAGCATATTTATGCATATAAGTGTAAACATGCACAAATGAAATGAAGAGTAGATACCCAACTCATGAAAGTAGATAATTAGGAGGAGAATGGGACTAGTGTTAAGGATTAAAGGAATTTAATCCATCCTGTAATGTTTTACTTTTTATTTAAAGAAACAGATTCGAAAAAAGTATCAAAAAATGTTCAGAAGAATCAGCCTTCATTGTGGAAATATCAGTTCAGTTCAGTCGAACAGTCCTGTCCGACTCTGCGAGCCCATGGACTGCAGCACGTAGGGCATCCCTGTCTACCACCAACTCCCAGGCTTGCTCAAACTCATGTGGAAATACAGATATTTGTTAAAACATTTTCTAGACTTCTCTGCATATTTTTCAATTTAATCAAAGATCTTAATTACCAATTTTTAAAAAACATTGTATTTGTTACAACTTCAGGATCTGAAAACCATACCTCAATTCCGAAATCACCATTTTATTTGTCTCACAGCAGCCAATGTAACTGTCTTGCTTATTTGACAAACTACTCATCTGGTGCTTAGAAAGAGGTGATTTAAAACCAAATATTTCTCTTTTTAACTGCAAGTTTAAAAACAAAGATATATAAACTTATAATACCTATGACATAATCATTTTTTATGCAGAACTTCAAGTCTGAAAAATTTTGTGGACACAAACAATCTAACAGCCATCAATAGAATGTATAAATTTATTATCCATTATAAAATATTAATGGAAAAACTATAATAGTTAAATCTCCATTATATAAATCATTATGGGGATATTTTATAACATGGAATGAAAAGCAAGAGAGGCATATATAGTATTTTCAAAAATGCACTATTTTTTTTTCTGGATATATTTGTATGGGGCAATATTTAAATTATGGACAAGAAAGATACATATGAATTTCAGAACAGTGGCTACCTCTGAGGAGAGAAGTGAATCAGGATTAACAAAATATATAATGATGTTTTATTTCCCTAAAAGATTTTATTCTGCAGTAGATATCAAAATATTTCCCAGATTTAGCAAATGTACTACATTGATCTCTATATGTATGCTGTATGTTTTGAATAGAGAATTTTAAAAATTAGTTATTAAAAGGGCAAGGTAAGCACTTAATGACTACTACCTTCAAACTATAACCAAATCACACATTTTAGAAATAGAAAAATTTTCCTAAATTCACATTTCCAAACCATACTATATAGGATGATCAAGCATGTATTACCACTTGACTTTCAGAACCACAATTCAGGTAATTCTTAATATTAAGTCAAAAGAAAGCATCAATTTAAAATGAATGCTACCTGTATTTTACTATTACCAAATTTCACAATTAGTCAGTACAATTAAAAATTTAAGCAAATAATCAGCATCCTAGGAAAGTAGATATTGCAGGGGGATGGAAACCAAGAATTCTATGTTCTGGTTTTAATTCTGCCACTCACTAGCAGGATAAATTATTTATTTCCTTGGGCACATTTCTTCACCAATAAAATGATGGTATTGAATGATTATTCTTGAAAGAGACTAAGGTCTCTTTCAGCATCCTAAATCCATGAGAGTTTAAAACTGGTAAAAATCTACCATCCATTCATATGTAAAACCAACCATAACACGTTTATCTAATCGTTTTCTCCTGATCTCACCTTTATTTTATACCTATCAATAACAAATTTCTGATACAAGTATACTTATTTTCTTCCTAACCTCATTTATAAATATGGTCATATCTATAACTCAGATAAAAGGTGGCCACATGCTACCATAAAAACAATTCTTAAAGGTATACGAAAAGCTGTTCAACAGTCAACAGGGAAATGAAAATTAAAACCACAGTGTGCTATCAATTAATATTCATTAAGATGGCTGTAATCAAAGACAGACAAGAATATATGTTGGCTATCACTTCATGGGAAATAGATGGGGAAACAGTAGGAACTGTCAGACTTTATTTTTGGGGGCTCCAAAATCACTGCAGATGGTGACTGCAGCCATGAAATTAAAAGACGCTTACTCCTTGGAAGGAAAGTTATGACCAATCTAGATAGCATACTCAAAAGCAGAGATATTACTTTGACAACAAAGGTCTGTCTAGTCACGGCTATGGTGTTTCCAGTAGTCATGTATGGATGTGAGAGTTGGACTGTGAAGAAGGCTGAGCGCCGAAGAATTGATGCTTTTGAACTGTGACGTTTGGAGAAGACTCTTTAGAGTCCCTTGGACTGCAAGGAGGTCCAACCAGGCCATTCTGAAGGAGATCAGTCCTGGGTGTTCACTGATGCTAAAGCTGAAACTCCAATACTTTGGCCACCTCATGAGAAGAGTTGACTCATTGGAAAAGACCCTGATGCTGGGAGAGGTTGGAGGCAGGAGAAGGGGATGACAGAGGATGAGATGGCTGGATGGCATCACCAACTCGATGGACATGAGTTTGAGTGAACTCCGGGAGTTGGGGATGGACAGGGAGGCCTGGCATGCTGCGATTCATGGGGTTGCAAAGAGTCGGACACGACTGAGCGACTGAACTGAACTGAACTGAAGATGCAGAGAAACAGAAATCCTCATATATTGCTGTTGAGAATTAAAGTGGTGCAGCCACTCTGGAAAACAACTTGGCATAAATTTGCCACATGACTCAGCAAATCTACTTCTAGGTATCTACTCAAGAGAAACCTGTGGATGAAGACCTGTAAGCAAATATTCAAAACAGCATCATTTATAACAGTCCAAAAGTGGAAAAAACCCAAATGGCCTCCTATTGGTGAATGAATAAATGTGGCAGATCCATACAAAGGAATAGTATTAAACAATATAAAGAAATGAAATACTGATACATATCACAATGAAAGATCCTCAAAACATTAAGAATGCAAAAGACCACATATTGTATAATTCAGTTATATGAAATGTCCAGAAAAGACAAATCTCTAGAGGCAGAAGAGTGGATCCCCTAGGAGTGGGGATGGGTTATTGCTGTTCAGATGCTAAGCTGTACCCGACCACATGTCTGTGCAATCCCACGGACTGTGCCCATCAGGCTCCTCTGTCCATGGGATTTTTCAGGCAAGAATACTGGAGTGGGTTGCCATTTCCTTCTCCAGGGTACCATCTCCTGGAGTTTGCTCAAACTTTTGTCCATTGAGTCAGTGATGCCATCCAATCATCTCATCCTCTGTGTTCCCTTTCTCCTCCTGCCCCCAATCTGTCCCAGCATCACAGTACAGAGACTAATTATAAATGGGCACAAGGGGCCTTTGGGGGATAGAAATATATGAAAACAGGATTGTGATGATTGTTTCCATACTTGTAGATTTACTAAAAATCATTGAATAGTATACTTAAAATAGGTGAACACTGTGGTATATAAAAGTTCCTTTAATAAAACTGTTTTAAAAAATTCGATGGTATTCTTACACAAGACATAAAAGAGATTGAGACAGGGTAGAACAGTACAAAGATACTGTTCAGAAAAGAAAAAAGGATGAGATAGAAAAGAACTGATGACTAAAAGCAGGTATATAAGGAAAACAATGGAAAGTAATAAAGCAACAACAAAACCATGATCTCTTATAAAGCACTTAGGTAAAATTTTCCTTGTCACATACTTACAGGCAACTGGGACATAATTTTTTCCAAACTTCTCAGTTCTACCCTCGAACTTTCTATTTCCTGCTGACACAAATCCAGTCTCTCATTCTGTGTTGCAATACGAACTTTTAATTCTCGGTTTTCATTCATCAGAGAAAATTTTTCTCTAAGTATTTCATCTTTGTCCTCTAAGTCACTCTCTAGCTTCAGAATACTTTGTCTAGATTCAGTTAGTTGTGCCATGACTTCTGAATTTTTCACTGCCATGATCCTTAATTTTTCTTTCCCATTATTATTTTCTTCTTTTAACTGCCTATGAAGAAAAAAGTGTAAAAATGAAAATTAAACATTCACTTTCAATTATCATGTTAGTTCATCAATGTCACTTTTAAGATATGTTAAAGCTGAAACCTGCTCACATTTACTGAGTGCCTATCTTTTGCATGTTAGGCACTCACAACTTTATGTGGCTGGTACTATTGTTACTCCCTGATTAAAGATAAGGAAAATGAGGCAAAGAAAAATGAAACTTGCCCAGTGTTTCACAGTAATTGGACAGAATAACTCCACTATTTTGGAAACATTTCTGCTCCCTTTTAAAAAGTGTACGACAGGAAAGTAACTCCAAAATCCTAACATGATATTTTGCAGCATCAAGTTTTAGAAAGTATAAGGAAAAATCATGAACTATTAACCATAACTCTAAAAGGTAAAATCTAATTAACTATTAATAAGATTATTATCAGCATTATTTTTTAATATATATAAACATGCCAAATAGAACAATCTAATTTTAGAACTGTAACTGAATTTCATCAGTTCCCTTTTTCACATTTTTTACATCTTGAAATGAGGTTAAACTAGGTGACTCCACCTCATCTGAAGAATATATATTCTACTAACTAGCTGATGTGGTCACCTTACAAGAATGTTCAGTTCAGTTCAGTCGCTCAGGTGTGTCTGACTCTTTGCGATCCCACGAATCAGCACGCCAGGCCTCCTTGTCCACCACCAACTCCCTGAGTTCACTCAAACTCATATCCATCGAGTCGGTGATGCCATCCAGCCATCTCATCCTCTGTCGTCCCCTTCTCCTTCTGCCCCCAATCCCTCCCAGCATCAGAGTCTTTTCCAATGAGTCAACTCTTCGCATGAGGCGGACAAAGTATTGGAGTTTCAGCTTTAGCTTCAGTCCTTCCAATGAACACCCAGGACTGGTCTCCTTTAGGATGGACTGGTTGGATTTCCTTGCAGTCCAAGGGACTCTCAAGAGTCTTCTCCAACACCACAGTTCAAAAGCATCAATTCTTCGGCGCTCAGTTTTCTTCACAGTTCAACTCTCACATCCATACATGATCACTGGAAACATCATAGGCTTGACTAGATGGACCTTTGTTGGCAAAGTAATGTCTCTGCTTTTTAATATGCTATCTAGATTGGTCATAACTTTCCTTCCAAGGACATTGCTGCTGCTGCTGCTAAGTCACTTCAGTCGTGTCCGACTCTGTGCGACCCCATAGACGGCAGCCCACCAGGCTCCCCCGTCCCTGGGATTCTCCAGGCAAGAACACTGGAGTGAGTTGCCATTTCCTTCTCCAATGCATGAAAGTGAAAAGTGAAAGGGAAGTTGCTCAGTCATGTCCAACTCTTCGTGACCCCATGGACTGCAGCCTACCAGGCTCCTCCTTCCTTGGGATTTTCCAGGCAAGAGTACTGGTATGGGGTGCCATAGCCTTCTCCGCCAAGGACATCAGGTCTATGTTAATTTTTCTATATGTATGCAAGGCAAATATATTGATCATACTACTCTATTTAAGTATGTTAACATCAATACATGTTTTATTCATTGATAACCTTAACCTTATAAGTGGAAAACAATCTTAGTTATGAATGCCTATCTTTCTACATAATTTAAAGCCATAATTACAGAATACAAAATATTCTATTTTTAAATGTTTCAGTTTTTACTCTGCTACTACTTCTACTTCCACACAATAAATCCTTTTTCTATAATAGGATACTATACCTTAATTTCTCTTTTAGAATTTCAAGTTCATTTTTATACAGACCACACTTTTCATGTAGCCTTTTATTTTCTTTTTCACAATTAATTAGATTTTTCTCTAATATTTCTTCTTCAGCTTGAACCTAAAACAAAAATCTGTTTTAAGTCAACATACTAATGTGATCATAAGTTTTAGGTATTTCAAATGCAGTGATTTCAGAAATAAACAGGAGAATGGAGTAAGTACTCCACAGGTTTAAGTCCCCAGCCTTGTAGTGAAAGGAAGAAAGTGAACTTCTAGCAATAAAGAACGGCGGGGGTGGGGTGGGGGGGGGGGGGTGGGGAATATTAACACCTATCCAGAAATAGTTAACAACTTCAAGAGAGGGACAATAGCACTATTACCTATAAGCAGAATTGTGCTGGTCTTACCTGGACAAGGCAAGCAACTTGACAAGGCAAGCTACATTGTTACTAAAAGCTAATGTTACTAACTTTAGTAACATTAAGTTACCAAAGGCAAATGTTCCAGAGAAGCAATTTTTGACATCTTAGCCACAGAATACTCCCAATGGAATCACAGCCCCAAACTTAAAAGATATAAAAAAGTCAAGCAGCCAGATTTGAGCAGTGAGAGTAGAGGACTGGGCAGATCAGCCCTAGTTCCTTTGTTAAATTCTAGGGCTATGCTGAGCAGTTGTGAAATCAACAATCCTGAGGAGACATGTAAAAACTCATCTCTTCCATTTTCCTCTCTTTAGTCCTCCCTCTCCAGGAGGATATTCCCTGTACTAAGGATTCTACCTCCCCCTCCAGAATACCTTATTAAAACTTCCCTGGCAGTCCTATGGTTAGGACTCCATGATATCACTGCCAAGAGGCCTGGGTTCAACCCCTGGTCGGGGAACTGAGATCCCACCAGCCATGTGGTGTGGTCAAAAAAAAACCAAAAAAACCTTTCTACAGTATTTCTTTCCCAGAGACCTTTTCCAAGGCTTTCAAAACAGTGATCTTATTAATTCACACTTAAAACTTCAGCGACTAATGGAATCTTAATTCTTTTAATTGTTAATATTTCTTCCCTTCCTACCTTTCTTTGAAGAGAATTTATAAATATTAGTTAAGGATATAAAGAATTTATCTGAATGTCCAACATGGCCTCCCTCCAAACAGGTTTACTGTCATGTGGTATTACTTGAATATATTCAATGAACATAATTAAACCCTATATTACTATGTATAACCTGTTCAAGGAACCTTCCTCTGAGACCGAAGTGGAACCCCTCTCAGGGTGTTATATCTAGAAAGACCAATTAAAGGCTACATAATCTACTCTGCCTTCATGTTCACTGATGTGATGGGAACAAATTTCCTGCTTTTACTTCTATAGCTCCAAACTATTCACTCATCTCATCTTTCTCTATATTTTGTTTGTTCTCTTATCTCCACTCTTTTCCTTCTTTGGATAAGAAAGTTAATGCTCATTATAAGACTGTAAATATTATATTAACTAATCATTATACATTCTTTATTTCAATTATTATGAGTGAGATCATAAAAATTACTCCTTGCTTTAACTATAAAGATATTCTATGTCTATCTTTATTTTCAGAATATGGACAATACAAAACACTGAATTTGTACAATTGCCTCTTACCTTTTCCAGTTTTTCAGCCACTTTTTCTTTATAATGTTGGAAAGCTTTACTTAGCTCTTCAGCATTATACAGTGCTTCATTCCTTTGTCGTTCAGCTCTAAAATTAAAAAACAGATAATTAATAAAAGTAAAGAATGCTCTGTGCTTGTGTACTTAAGTTCCAAAGTAACCTGTATTTAATTATAAGGAATAATTAGAGAGAAGCAGATTTCTCTGTGTTAAAAAAATGAGTATAAGACTTAAAATGAAAGATGAAGATTAGACTACAATAATTTCCTCAATATAAGATATCTACATGAAAAACAAAACAGAACATAAAATACTTATAAACTTTGAAACATTTTTACGTGTTGGCAATGTTTTTTGCTATCTGGAAAAGACAGATTAGAGAAGTAGCCTGAGGCTATATGATAGATCTCAAAATTCAGGTATTACAGAAACAGTCCACGGTCTAGTATATCAAAAATACTCAGTAAATCTTGTGATCTTTGCAAAGGCCAAGTAATTTTTAAAAATGTATTTCAAATGACAGTAACTTCTACTGATATAAGATACAAAATTTTAACAACAAAATCCAACTACTACCAACCACGTTGTCTCACCTCTCAGTTGATTCTGATCTTTCCTCATATCTCTCACACTGAACTGAGAGTACTAGGTTGGAATTTGGTCAATTTCACACCTATATCTAAAATTTCTTCTATATTCAAACTTATTTTTAACCCCATTATTTTAAAGTTAGCAACTATTCTCTTATCCAAAGTGAATTCCTTTATCTATACTCTAGATCTTAGTTCTTCCCTTTCAGGAACTTATAATTTTTTATTTTCAGAGTCTTCTCTATGGGCTTACAAATTCGAGTCAAAGTATCTCACAGGACTTTCCCGACAGTCTAATGGTTAAGATTCTGGGTTTCCAATGCCAGAGGGCACGAGTTTGATCTCTTGTTGGAGGAACTAAGAACCCACATGCCGCATGGCACGGCCAAAAAAATATTTTAAAAGATAAAGATAAAATGTATTTTCTAAAAGAGAGAGAAAAAATAAAGTATCTCTTACTTCTTGAATATAAGAGGTTCTGAAATTTGGAGAGCAACTGCAGATTATCTGAGCTATCTACATGGATCAAAGTTTCAGATTTAAAAAAAAGGGGGGATTTATCTGAAAATCTAAGAGAATATATTCCATTCCTTCATTGATATAGCTAGAATTCAGAGAGCAAAGGATACCTGCAGCATTTCTCAAACAAAAACCTTCACAGATCCGTGCTTTCCTCTGTCATCTTTCAAGTCAAACTTATCCACTTTACACTTAACTACTCTTCCTTACCACCAATTTCTTTAAAAAGGGCTTAACATTTTCAGCCACACAGAAAAGAATGGATAAATAAACCCATATATTCTCAACCCAACTTTTATGAATCTTAAACTCTTTGCTATTTTTATTTCACGCAGCCTTTATCTTAAGCAAAGAAAATATCACAGACATTACAGAGTTAACAATCCTGTGTATTCCCCTCCAAACTCCATTCCCCTGACTTCTACCACAGAGGTAACACTAGTCTAACTCTTTATTATTACACATTCTGTATATTCATAGGTTAACCAAAAAACCCACAAACAATACATCACAGCTTATGTATTTTAAGAGGCACACTGTTTTCACATTTTTAACACCTCTTAAACTGGTAGGTTTTTTAAATTCTGATGGCATACCATAGTTTTATGATGGTATTTTTTAATGATTACTAAAATAACCGACTCAACGGACATGAGTTTGAGTGATCTCCAGAAGTGATGAACAGGGAGGCCTGGTGTGCTGCAATTCATGGGGTTGCAAAGAGTCGGACATGACTGAGCGACTGAACTGAACTGAACTGAAAATAATGGTACACCTTAAAATCTGTGTAATCTTACATTCAATGAAGGACTGTACTTTCTTTTAAATTTATTTTTATCTGGAGGATAACTGCTTTACAATATTGTGTCGGTTTCTGCCAAACTTCAACCTGAATCAGCCACAGGTATACATATGTCCCCTCCCTCCAGAATCTCCCTCCCACCTGCCACCCCATCCCTTCTAGGCTTTTTTCCATGTTTTTATACTTCATATTAATGGCACCACAATGTATATATATGTCCTTCTACACACTACTTTTATTAATTATCATCAAGATCTATCTATGTTCACCCCTGTGACTCTAGTTCATTTCATAAAAAATCTAGTATATACTATTGTGTGGTATAAAAATAGTATAATTTGTTCATTCATTTCTTTGTTTGCTAAACACTAAGGTTGCTTCCAGTTAATACCTCGTTGCAATGAACATCTCTGGTGCATAGCTCCTTGGCAACAGGTATGAGAGTTTATTGAAACCTAAGCGCACTGGAGGCCCACATGTGTGATAAGTCACTTTAGTTGTGTCCGACTCCTTGCACACTATGGACTGTAGCCTGACAGGCTCCTCTGTCTGCAAGTACTCAGCATGTGCACCTACAGACTGTGCACCTACAGCCTGTGCATAGAAACAAGAGAAGGCACTGCAATGAGAAGCCTGCACACTGCAACTAGAATAGCCCCCACCCTGTTCTCTGCAAACTAGAGACAGCCGCCTTACAGCAACGAAGATCCAGCCCAACCAAAAATACAACTAATTTTTAAAATCTTCTTAGTATTAAAAGAAAAAAAGGTAGGTGCCCAAAATCAGAAAATGAGAGGTTAAGTAACTTGCCCCAGATCTCACAGATTACTTGAAACATAACCTGTTTCCATAATCTTTCTAACTAGCCACTTTACACTACTATATCTGGCATGGTTTCAATTCCCTGGGGCCTAGAGTCAGTGGCTTGGGTTCAAATTCTCCCTCTAGCACTTTCTAATGGGGTGACTTTAACTTCTAATTCGGTTTCCTCATCTATAAAAGCAGAGTATTATCAATCTCATATGACAAGAGGAATAAGTAAGTTACACACCAGAAGCACTTAGAAGCATTTACATATAATAAATGTTCAGTAAGTTACTGTAGTTACTATTAAATTTAAAACTTTTGCCAATCAATTAAATAATAGCGTGAAATGACTATAGCTTTATAAACTTACTGTAATTTTAATTTACATTTTTGATGACAGTAAGGTCAAGCAACTTTCATGTTTCATTGGCCTTTTGAACTTCCTGTCCTTTACCTCTTCAGATTCTTTGTTTTTTATTACTGTATATCCCCTACCCCATGCCATCCCTCCTGAGAAACCTGTATGTGAGTCAAGAAGCCAACAGTTAGAACCTTACATGGAACTGACCAGTTCAAAATTGGGAGAGGAGTACTACAAGGCTGTATACTGTCGTCCTGCTTACTAAACTTATGCAGAGTATATCATGAGAAATGCAGGGCTAGATGAGTTACAAGCTGAAGTCAAGACTGCCAGGACTATCAATAACCTCAGATATTCAGATGACACCACCCTTACGCAGAAAGCAAAGAGGAACTAAAGAGCCTCTTGATGAGGGTGAAAGAGAAGAGTGAAAAAGCTGGCTTAAGAATCAAAAAAAGATCTTCACGACCCAGATAATCACGATGGTGTTATCACTCATCCAGAGCCAGACATCCTGGAATGTGAAGTCAAGTGGGCCTTAGAAAGCATCACTACAAACAAAGCTAGTGGAGGTGACGGAATTCCAGTTGAGCTATTTCAAATCCTGAAAGATGATGCTGTGAAAGTGCTGCACTCAATATGCCAGCACATTTGGAAAACTCAGCAGTGGCCACAGGACTGGAAAAGATCAGTTTTCAGGGGGAGGGAAAGATGGCGGAGGAATAGGACGGGAAGACCACTCTCTCCCTCACAAATTCCTCAAAAGAACATTTCAACGCCAAGCAAACTCCACAAAACAACTTCTGTAGGCTGGCAGAGGACATCAGGCAACCAGAAAAGCAGACCATTGTCTTCAAAAACAGGTAGGAAAAAATATAAAAGACGAAAAAGGAGACAAAGGAGGTGGGGAGGGAGCTCCGTCCCGGGAAGGGAAGCCCGTCCTGGGAAGGGAATTTTAAGAAGAGAGGTTTCCAAACACCAGGAAACACTCTCCCTGCCGAGTCTGTGGCGAGCCTTGGAAACACAGAGGCAACATAACAGGAAGGAAAAACAGATAAATAATTAAAACCAAGAGATTACAAGCCCACCAGTAACTCCCCCAGCGGAAAAGCAGCACAGACGCCTGCATCCGCCATTGGGAAGTGGGGGCAGGGCAGGGACGCACGGGAGGCGCGGGCTGCAGAGCTTTGTAAGAATCGGGCAGGAACGCCCCACGCGCAACCAGAATGATCTAACTTGGGCTAGCAAACCAGACTGTGGGATAGCTACCACGCGAAAAGCTCGAACATAAGACACTGCCAGGACCGAGCACAGAACAAAGGACGGAACGGAAAAAGCCGGCTGCAGACCATCCCCCGCCGGGGACAGGCAGCCAGAGCCATAAGGACTGGAAAGGGGCAATTGCAGACCCGGAGAGACTTTACTTACCTAACTGCAAGCAGGCTCCTTTGCTAAGACTTCTGGGGGTGCTGGACAGTCACAATCTGCCTTGCGGGTGTGCCAGCGGTCCACCCAGAAAGCTGAGCAGCAGCGGCAGAAAAGGTAACAAAGCCGCGGCGATCGCGCTCGCCAAACTCCTGAGCTACTCGGACCTGGGAAGGGCACAAAGCGCAGTCCCAGCCGAATCTGTGCCTCTGAGGGCTGCCTGAGCGCCGAACCTGAGCGGCTTGGGCCGGGGAAGTGCACGCAGCCTAGGGCCGGCCCCAGACGGTTCCCGGCTGAGCATCGTAGAGCCGGAGCGGTTTGTGCGCCGCGAGAAAGGACAGGTCAAGCGGGGCAGAGATACTGTGTGCACACGACAGTGCTATTTGTTTGCAGCATCCCCCCTCCCCACAGCGCGACTGAACTAGTGAGCCTAAAAAACCAGCAAACAGAAGAAGTTAAACAGAGGGAACCACCTTGGAAGTGATCCCACACGGCCCATAACACCAGAGAAGGGCCAGAATTATTTTCATTATTTTTAAAATCATTCCTTTTTTTTTTGTTTTGTTTTGTTTTTCTTTTTTCTTTTTTTTCTAATTTTTTTAAATTGTTAAGTCTTCTATTTCTCCTCCAATTTTTATTTCTATAACCTATTATTACTATTTAAAAAAAAAGACTTTTTTTTTTTTAAGGCAAACACCATATATAGTCCTTGGATGGTTGTTGGTGGTTTTTTTGTTTGTTTGTTTTTAATAATTCTTTTTTTCTTTCTTCCTTTTTCCTTCTGCTTTTCTTTAATATTGTATCTTTGAAAATCCAACCTCTACTCTAGATTTTTAATCTTTGCTCTTAAGTTTTTGTTGTCAATTTTGTACATTTAAAAACCCAAACTTCACTACCCAAGTTTACCTGAGAGCGAAATTACTGGCTTGACCACTCTCTCCTCCTCTGGACTCTCCTTTTTCTCCACCAGGTGGCCTCTGTCTCTTTTCTCCCCTATCTCTTCTCTATCCAACTCTGTGAATCTCTGTGTGTTCCAGATGGTGGAGAACACCTAAGGAACTGGTTATTGGCAGGATCTGTCTCTCTCCTACTCATTCCTCTCTCTTATCCTCCTGGTCACCTCTGTCTACTTCCTCCCTCTCCTCTTCCCCGTATAACTCTGTAAATACCTCTGAGCAGTCCAGACTATAGAGCGCACATAAGGAAGTGACTACTGGCTAGCTTGCTCTCTCCTCTTTTGATCTCACCGCATCTCATTCCAGTTACCTCTAACTGCCCCCTCCATCTTCTCTTCTCCTTGTAACTCAGTGAACCTCTCTGAGTGTCCCTCAATGTGGAGAAACTTTTCATCTTTAACCTAGATGTTTCATCATCGGTGCTGTATAGATGGAGAAGTCTAGAGGCTACTGTAAAAATAAAACTGAAAACCAGAAGCAGGAGGCTTAAATCCAAAGCCTGAAAACATTAGAGAACTCTTGAATTCAGGGAACATTAAGCAATAGGAGCTCATCAAATGCCTTCATACCTACACCGAAACCAAGCTCCACCCAAGGACCAACAAGTTCCAAAACAAGACATACCACGCAAATTCTCCAGCAACACAGGAACACTCCCCTGAGCTTCAATATACAGGCAGCTCAAAATTATCCCAAAACCTTTGATGTCTCATAACCCATTACGGGTCACTCCACTGCACTCCAGAGAGAAGAAACCCAGCTCCACCCACCAAAACTCCAACACAAGCCTCCCTAACCAGGAAACCTTGACAAGCCACTGATAGAACCCCACCCAAAGTGAGGAAGCTCCATAATAAAGAGAACTCCACAAATTACCAGAATATAAAAAGGCCACCCCAAACACAGCAATATAACCAAGATGAAGAGACAGAGGAATACTCAGCAGGTAAAGGAACAGGAGAGTTGCCCACCAAACCAAACAAAAGAGGAAGAAGTAGGGACTCTACCGGAGAAGGAATTCCGAATATTGATAGTGAAAATGATCCAAAATCTTGAAATCAAAATGGAATCACTGATAGATAGCCTAGAGACAAGGATTGAGAAGATGCAAGAAAGGTTTAACAAGGACCTAGAAGAAATAAAAAAGAGTCAAAATATAATGAATAATGCAATAAATGAGATCAGAAACACTCTGGAGGCAACAAATAGCAGAATAACGGAGGCAGAAGATAGGATTAGTGAAATAGAAGATAGAATGGTAGAAATAAATGAATCAGAGAGGAAACAAGAAAAACGAATTAAAAGAAATGAGGACAATCTCAGAGACCTCCGGCTCCAACATTCGAATTATAGGAGTCCCACAAGAAGAAGACAGAAAGAAAGATCATGAGAAAATCCTTGAGGAGATAATAGTTGAAAACTTCCCTAAAATGGGGAAGGAAATAATCACCCAAGTCCAAGAAACACAGAGAGTTCCAAATAGGATAAACCCAAGGCACATATTAATCAAATTAACAAAGATCAAACACAAAGAAAAAATATTAAAAGCAGCAAGGGAAAAACAACAAATAACACACAAGGGGATTCCCATAAGGATAATAGCTGATCTTTCAATAGAAACTCTTCAGGCCAGGAGGGAATGGCAAGACATACTTAAAGTGATGAAAGACAATAACCTACAGCCCAGATTACTGTACCCAGCAAGGATCTCATTCAAATACGAAGGAGAAATCAAAAGCTTTACAGACAAGCAAAAGCTGAGAGAATTCAGCACCACCAAACCAGCTCTCCAACAAATTCTAAAGGATATTCTCTAGACAGGAAACACGAAAGGGTGTATAAACCCGAACCCAAAACAATAAAGTAAATGGTAACGGGATCATACTTATCAATAATTACCCTAAACGTAAATGGGTTGAACGCCCCAACCAAAAGGCAAAGACTGGCCGAATGGATACAAAAACAAGACCCCTCTATATGCTGCTTACAAGAGACCCACCTCAAAACAAGGGACACATACAGACTGAAAGTGAAGGGCTGGAAAAAGATATACCACGCAGATAGAGACCAAAAGAAAGCAGGAGTGGCAATACTCATATCCGATAAAATGGACTTTAAAACAAAGGCTGTGAAAAGAGACAAAGAAGGCCACTACATAATGATCAAAGGAACAATCCAAGAAGAAGATATAACAATTATAAATATATATGCACCCAATATAGGAGCACCGCAATATGAAAGACAAATGCTAACAAGTATGAAAGGGGAAATCAACAATAACACAATAACAGTGGGAGACTTTAATACCCCACTCACACCTATGGACAGATCAACTAAACAGAAAATTAACAAAGAAATGCAAACTTTAAATGATACATTAGATCAGTTAGACCTAATTGATATCTATAGGACATTTCACCCCAAAACAATGAATTTCACCTTTTTTTCAAGTGCTCATGGAACCTTCTCCAGGATAGATCACATCCTGGGCCATAAATCTAAACTCGATAAATTCAAAAAAATCGAAATCACTCCAAGCATCTTTTCTGACCATAATGCATTAAGATTAGATCTCAATTACAGGAGAAAAACTATTAAAAATTCCAACATATGGAGGTTGAACAACACACTTCTGAATAACCAACAAATCACAGAAGAAATCAAAAAGAAATCAAAATATGCATAGAAACGAATGAAAATGAAAACACAACAACCCAAAACCTGTGGGACACTATAAAAGCAGTGCTAAGAGGAAAGTTCATAGCAATACAGGCATACCTCAAGAAACAAGAAAAAAGTCAAATAAATAACCTAACTCTACAACTAAAGCAACTAGAAAAGGAAGAATTGGAGAACCCCAGAGTTAGTAGAAGGAAAGAAATCTTAAAAATTAGGGCAGAAATAAATGCCAAAGAAACAAAAGAGACCATAGCAAAAATCAACAAAGCCAAAAGCTGGTTCTTTGAAAGGATAAATAAAATTGACAAACCATTAGCCAGACTCATCAAGAAGCAAAGAGAGAAAAATCAAATCAATAAAATTAGAAATGAAAATGGAGAGATCACAACAGACAACACAGAAATACAAAGGATCATAAGAGACTACTATCAGCAGTTATATGCCAATAAAATGGACAACGTGGAAGAAATGGACAAATTCTTAGAAAAGTACAATTTTCCAAAACTGAACCAGGAAGAAATAGAAAATCTTAACAGACCCATCACAAGCACGGAAATTGAAATGGTAATCAGAAATCTTCCAGCAAACAAAAGCCCAGGTCCAGACGGCTTCACAGCTGAATTCTACCAAAAATTTCGAGAAGAGCTAACACCTATCCTCCTCAAACTCTTCCAGAAATTGCAGAGGAAGGTAAACTTCCAAACTCATTCTATGAGGCCACCATCACCCTAATACCAAAACCTGACAAAGATGTCACAAAAAAAGAAAACTACAGGCCAATATCACTGATGAACATAGATGCAAAAATCCTCAACAAAATTCTAACAATCAGAATCCAACAACACATTAAAAAGATCATACACCATGACCAAGTGGGCTTTATCCCAGGGATGCAAGGATTCTTCAATATCCGCAAATCAATCAATGTAATTCACCACATTAACAAATTGAAAAATAAAAACCATATGATCATCTCAATAGATGCAGAGAAGGCCTTTGACAAAATTCAACATCCATTTATGATAAAAACTCTCCAGAAAGCAGGAATAGAAGGAACATACCTCAACATAATAAAAGCTATCTATGACAAACCCACAGCAAACATTATCCTCAATGGTGAAAAATTGAAAGCATTCCCCCTAAAGTCAGGAACAAGACAAGGGTGTCCACTTTCACTGCTACTATTCAACATAGTTCTGGAAGTTTTGGCCACAGCAATCAGAGCAGAAAAAGAAATAAAAGGAATCCAAATTGGAAAAGAAGAAGTAAAACTCTCACTGTTTGCAGATGACATGATCCTCTACATGGAAATCCCTAAAGACTCCACCAGAAAATTACTAGAGCTAATCAATGAATATAGTAAAGTTGCAGGATATAAAATCAACACACAGAAATCCCTTGCATTCCTATACACGAATAATGAGAAAGTAGAAAAGAAATTAAGGAAACAATTCCATTCACCATTGCAATGAAAAGAATAAAATACTTAGGAATATATCTACCTAAAGAAACTAAAGACCTATATATAGAAAACTATAAAACACTGATGAAAGAAATCAAAGAGGACACTAATAGATGGAGAAATATACCATGTTCACGGATCGGAAGAATCAATATAGTGAAAATGAGTATACTACCCAAAGCAATTTACAAATTCAATGCAATCCCTATCAAGCTACCAGCCACATTTTTCACAGAACTAGAACAAATACTTTCAAGATTTGTATGGAAATACAAAAAACCTCGAATAGCCAAAGCAATCTTGAGAAAGAAGAATGGAACTGGAGGAATCAATTTGCCTGACTTCAGGCTCTACTACAAAGCCACAGTCATCAAGACAGTATGGTACTGGCACAAAGACAGACATATAGATCAATGGAACAAAATAGAAAGCCCAGAGATAAATCCACACACATATGGACACCTTATCTTTGACAAAGGAGGCAAGAATATATAATGGAGTAAAGACAATCTCTTTAACAAGTGGTGCTGGGAAAACTGGTCAACCGCTTGTAAAAGAATGAAACTAGATCACTTTCTAACACCGCACACAAAAATAAACTCAAAATGGATTAAGGATCTAAATGTAAGACCAGAAACTATAAAACTCCTAGAGGAGAACATAGGCAAAACACTCTCCGACATACATCACAGCAGGATCCTCTATGATCCACCTCCCAGAATTCTGGAAATAAAAGCAAAAATAAACAAATGGGATCTAATTAAAATTAAAAGCTTCTGCACAACAAAGGAAAATATAAGCAAGGTGAAAAGACAGCCTTCTGAATGGGAGAAAATAATAGCAAATGAAGCAACTGACAAACAACTAATCTCAAAAATATACAAGCAACTTATGCAGCTCAATTCCAGAAAAATAAACGACCCAATCAAAAAATGGGCCAAAGAACTAAATAGACATTTCTCCAAAGAAGACATACGGATGGCTAACAAACACATGAAAAGATGCTCAACATCACTCATTATCAGAGAAATGCAAATCAAAACCACAATGAGGTACCACTTCACACCAGTCAGAATGGCTGTGGTCCAAAAATCTGCAAGCAGTAAATGCTGGAGAGGGTGTGGAGAAAAGGGAACCCTCCTACACTGTTGGTGGGAATGCAAACTAGTACAGCCACTATGGAGAACAGTGTGGAGATTCCTTAAAAAATTGCAAATAGAACTACCTTATGACCCAGCAATCCCACTGCTGGGCATACACACCGAGGAAACCAGAATTGAAAGAGACACATGTACCCCAATGTTCATCGCAGCACTGTTTATAATAGCCAGGACATGGAAACAACCTAGATGTCCACCAGCAGATGAATGGATAAGAAAGCTGTGGTACATATACACAATGGAGTATTACTCAGCCGTTAAAAAGAATTCATTTGAATCAGTTCTGATGAGATGGATGAAACTGGAGCCAATTATACAGAGTGAAGTAAGCCAGAAAGAAAAACACCAATACAGTATACTAACACATATATATGGAATTTAGGAAGATGGCAATGACGACCCTGTATGCAAGACAGGAAAAAAGACACAGATGTGTATAACGTACTTTTGGACTCAGAGGGAGAGGGAGAGGGTGGGAGGATTTGGGAGAATGGCATTCTAACATGTATACTATCATGTAAGAATTGAATCACCAGTCTATGTCTGACGCAGGGTGCAGCATGCTTGGGGCTGGTGCATGGGGATGACCCAGAGAGATGTTGTGGGGAGGGAGGTGGGAGGGAGGTTCATGTTTGGGAACGCATGTAAGAATTAAAGATTTTAAAATTAAAAGAAGAAAAAAAGATTCACTGAAAAATCCTTATCTGAATGAAAAGACTCCCCTCCCCTCCACCAAATTCCCATTAGTTTCTCTGTATTTTTAAATATCAAAGACCTGGGAAGTACAAGCACCTTCTTAAAAAAATGCATTTATATGACAATACTTTAAAATTTGTTTCTTGAAGTTTGCTGAATTGTTACATGATTTTTCTTAGTCCTATCCAGATTTACTTTTTTAAAATGCATATGGATACTTTTAAACTGAATCGTTGCTATTTCAGATGTCATTGATTACTTTGAAGAGCAGAGGGGCTTCTAGGTTTTAACTACTCTTCTAAATGAAAAGGAGCAGGTTTGAACTTTGAAGCTAGTTAAATTGACTTCAACCTAAATACCCTGTAAAGTATTATAACCAACTGGAATGTTTTCTCAAGTGTAAACATAACTTTTACCTAAGGAAATGGCCAAGTATGTTGGCCAAATTATTTCCTGAAATGCTGTTGCTTTATTTAAGTAAGTTATGTTGTAAGTGCAATAAACATACTTCTAAACAGCTAAAAAAAAAAAAAAAATCAGTTTTCATTCCAATCCCAAAGAAAGGCAATGCAAAAGAATGCTCAAACTACCACACAATTGCACTCATCTCACATGCTAGTAAAGTAATGCTCAAAATTCTTCTAGCAAGGCTTCAGCAATACATGAACTGTGAAATTCCTGATGTTCAAGCTGGTTTTAGAAAAGGCAGAGGAACCAGAGATCAAATTGCCAACATCTGCTGGATCATGGAAAAAGCAAGAGAGATCCAGAAAAACATCTATTTCTGCTTTATTGACTATGCCAAAGCCTTTGACTTCGTGGATCACAATAAACTGTGGAAAATTCTGAAAGAGATGGGCATACCAGACCACCTAACCTGCCTCTTGAGAAATCTGTATGCAGGTCAGGAAGCAACAGTTAGAACTGGACATGGAACAACAGACTGGTTCCAAATAGGAAAAGGAGTACGTCAAGGCTGTATATTGTCACCCTGCTTATTTAACTTCTATGCAGAGTACATCATGAGAAACGCTGGGCTGGAAGAAACACAAGCTGGAATCAAGATTGGCAGGAGAAATATCAATAACCTCAGATATGCAGATGACACCACCTTTATGGCAGAAAGTGAAGAGGAACTGAAAAGCCTCTTGATGAAAGTGAAAGTGGAGAGTGAGAAAGTTGGCTTAAAGCTCAACATTCAGAAAACGAAGATCATGGCATCCGGTCCCATCACTTCATGGGAAATAGATGGGAAAACAGTGGAAACAGTGTCAGACTTTTTTTTTTTTTTGGCTCCAAAATCACTGCAGATGGTGACTATAGCCATGAAATTAAAAGACGCTTACTCCTTGGAAGAAAAGTTATGACCAACCTAGATAGCATATTCAAAAGTGGAGACATTACTTTGCCAACTAGTCAAGGCTATGGTTTTTCCTGTGGTTGTGTATGGATGTGAGAGTTGGACTGTGAAGAAGGCTGAGTGCCGAAGAACTGATGCTTTTGAACTGTGGTGTTGGAGAAGACTCTTGAGAGTCCCTCGGACTGCAAGGAGATCCAACCAGTAGTCCATTCTGAAGGAGATCAGCCCTGGGATTTCTTCGGAAGGAATGATGCTAAAGCTGAAACTCCAGTACTTTGGCCACCTCATGTGAAGAGCTGACTCACTGGAAAAGACTCTAATGCTGGGAGGGATTGGGGGCAGGAGGAGAAGGGGACAACAGAGGATGAAATGGCTGGATGGCATCATGGACTCGATGGACGTGAGTCTGACTGAACTCCGGGAGATGGTGATGAACAGGGAGGCCTGGCGTGCTGCGATTCATGGGGTCGCAGAGTCGGACACGACTGAGCTACTGAACTGAACTGATACATATATCCCCTCCCTTTTGAAACTCCCTATCTCCCTTCCCACCCCACCCCTCTAGGTTGATACAGAGCCCCTGTTTTAGTTTCCTGAGCCATATAGCAAATTCCCATTGGCTATCTATTTTACATATGGTAATAGAAGTTTTCATGTTACTCTTTCTATTTATCTCACCCTCTCCTCTCCTCTCCTCTCCTCTCCCCATGTCAGTAAATCTCTTCTCTATGTCTGCTTCTCCACTGTTGTCCTGTAAATAAATTCTTCAGTACCATTTTTCTAGATGAAAGAACTGTACACAGAAAACTATAAGACACTAATGAAAGAAATCAAAGATGACATAAACAGATGGAGGGATATTCCATGTTCCTGGGTAGGAAGAATCGATATTGTGAAAATGAGTATATGACCAAACACAATCTACAGATTCAACGCGATCCCTATCAAAATACCAATGGCATTTTCACAGAACTAGAACAAAAAATTTCACAATTCATATGGAGACACAAAAGACCCCAAATAGCCAAAGCAGTCTTGAGAGAGAAGAATGGAGCTGGAGGAATCAAGCTTCCTGGCTTCAGGCTATACTACAAAGCTACAGTCATCAAGACAGTATGGCACTGGAACAAAAACAGAAATATAGACCAATGAAACAAGATAGAAAGCCCAGAAATAAACCCATGCACGTATGGGTACCTTATTTTGGATAAAGGAGGCAAGAATATACAATGGGGCAAAGACAGCCTCTTCAACAAATGGTGCTGGGAAAACTGGACAGCTACATGTAAAAGAATGAAATTAAAACACTTCCTAGACCTACATGTAAGACCAGAAACTATAAAACTCTTAGAGGAAAACATAGGCAGAACACTCGATGACATAAACCAAAGCAAGATCTTCTATGACCCACCTCCTAGAGTAATGGAAATAAAAACAAAGTAAACAAGTGGGACCTGATTAAACTTAAAAAAGCTGCACAGCAAAGGAAACTATAAGCAAGGTGAAAAGAAAACCCTCAGAATGGGAGAAAATAATAGCAAATGAGACAGCTGACAAAGGATTAATTTCCAAAATATACAAGCAGCTCATACAACTCAATAACAGAAAAACAAACAACCCAATCAAAAAGTGGGAAAAAGACCTAAACAGACATTTCTCCAAAGAAGACATATAGATGGCTAACAAACACATGAAAAGATGCTCAACACTGCTCATTATTAGAGAAATGCAAATCAAAACTACAATGAGGTATCACCTCATACCGGTGAGAATGGCCCTCATCAAAAAGTCTACAAACAATAAATGCTGGAGAGGGTGTGGAGAAAAGGGAATGCTCTTACACTGCTGGTGGGAATGTAAATTGATACAGTCACTATGGAATACAGTATGGCGAGTCCTTAAAAAACTAGGAATAAAACTACCATATAACCCAGCAATTCCACTCCTAGGCATATACCCTGAGGAAACCAAAACTGAAAGAGACACATGTATACCATTGTTCACTGCAGCACTATTTACAATAGCTAGAACATGGAAGCAAGCTAGATGTCCATCAACCGATGAATGGATAAAGCTGTTGAATATTACTCAGCCATAAAAAGGAATGCATTTGAGTCAGTTCTAATAAGGTGGATGAATTTAGAACCTATTGTACAGAGTGAAGTGAGTCAGGGAGGGAAAGATAAATACCGTATTCTAACACATATATATGGAATCATTATCATCATTTTGATCATTTTATTTCTTGTGGGGAAATTTCTAACAATTGATTCAATATCTTTAATGGTTAAAAAACTAAGGTTTTCAATTTATTCTTAAGTTAGTTTTGTTAAACTTTATTTTGTTGGAAAAGCATTAAGTTTTCAAATGTATTATCGTAAAATGGTTCACAGTACTTGGTCTTATTTCTTAAATCATAGCTAAATCTGTAATTTAGGGGACACTTTTCAATTCCAATATTGGTTTTTGTGGATTAATTTTCTCCTGGATTAATCTTATGTAATGCCCATTATCTTGGCCAGTGTGAGGGAAAAAAAAAACCAGATCTGGATTTTTGGGATTCTCTATTGTTTCATTGTTTTCTGTATATCCGTTTCACCCTTTATTATTTAAATACTTCTGTTTTTCTTCTGATGCTCTTATATGTTCTTTTCCTGACTATATAAATTTAATGTTTTAGTTTACTCATATACTAATCTTAATACATGAACAGGAGACTAAAAATTTTCTTCTAAGAATATCTTTGGCTACAGCCCACAAGCTGCAATATGAAACACTTTTTGTATCAGTTCTAAGTCTTCCAATTTTCATCATAATTTTTTCAGTGATCCACGAGTATCGAGAAGGCTGATTTTACATTTTCAAACTACATGGTTTTCAGGGAGGGAGGACTATGGCGGGGTATAGGGCTGTCATATATAATTTAATGACATGAGGATGATATGTATGACATAAATATTTTTATCTTTGTTAAAATTCATGTTTTCTGGCAGAATAAGGTAACAAAGTATAAATATTCTAGGAGTGTCTAAAAGAATGCACATTCTCAAATGGTTGGCTACAAGATTCCATATATACATCCATTAGGTTAATAGTCACTAAACTCTTCAGCTTCTTACTTTTTTGTTGCTTAATCTAACAATTCTAGTAAATCAGCAAAAGTATTCCCTGTATGATTACAAATTTGTTCATTTCTACTTGAAATTTTATTTTCTTTATGTACTTTGGGACTATATTATTAGATATGTTATGAATCTTTATAACTTCCTGCTGAAGTGTTACCTAAACATTACATATGTATATGTATACACACATGTGCGTGCGTGCTTAGTCACTTCGGTCGTGTCCAACTCTCTGTGACCCCATGGAGGAGCCTACCAGGCTCCTCCGTCCATGGGATTCTCCAGGCAAGAGCACCGGAGTGGGCTGCCATTTCTCTCTCCATATATATACATATGCTGCAGCTGCTGTGGCTAAGTCACGTCAGTCATGTCCGACTGTGTGTGACCCCATAGACAGCAGCCCACCAGGCTCCCCCGTCCCTGGGATTCTCCAGGCAAGAACACTGGAGTGGGTTGCCATTTCCTTCTCCAATGCATGAAAGTGAAAAGTGAAAGGGAAGTCACTCAGTTGTGTCCGACTCTTAGAGACCCCATGGACTGCAGCCTACCAAGCTCCTCCATCCATGGGATTTTCCAGGCAAGACTACTGGAGTGAGTCACCAGTGCCTTCTCTGATATATACATATATATATATATAAATACAGGAGTTCTTTTTAACTCTAGCAATGCTTTTTGTACTTAAATCTACTCTGTGATATTAATATAACTATACCAATTTGTTTTTTGCCTAAAATATTTACTTTCATTCCTTTGCATTCATCTTTTCTGTGTCCTTATGTGTTTTTTTAAAAAAATATAAAATGTTGCATTTAATTTCTGCTATACTGCAAAGTGACACAGTTATACATATATATTCTTTTTTCATATTGTTTTCCATTATGGTTTAATCACAGGATATTCAATATAGTTTCCTGTCCTATACAGCAGGACCTTGTTATTTATTCTGTGTCTTTATATTTTAAGTATCTCTCTTCTAAACTGTATAAAGCTAACAATATCTGCCTTACACTGGCTTTTTAATCCATCTGATTAATCTCTACCCTCAAAAAAGTCTTTGTAAAGGTTTTGATATTTCAATTTTAGAATGTCAATATTCATTCTAGTTCTTCAAAAAGTTCCAAGAGTCTTCATGTCACATTTCTACCTAAAAATCTGAATTGATGATTTATGCTTCCTAGGTTAAAATACAAATCCTTTGGCATAAAACACAAAGCCATTTACAGTCTGGACCAAGCCTGTCTTTTTCCTTACATCCTACTATATCATCCATTTATAAGTACACAAAATTCCTAGTGTTCTTTAGAAAAGATGTTCTTTTGTATTTCTCTGCCTTTCCACATGTTGTCCAGGAGGCATGCACCCCTACTTATCCACCTTATGACAGCAAAGTCAGTACCCTACCCCTGGACTTCCCTGGTAGACCAGTGGATAAGAATCTGCCTTGTAACGTGGGGGACACAGGTTTGATTGATCCCTGGTCCAGGAAGATTTCACATGTCGGGGAATACCTGGGCCTGTGAGCCACAATTACTGAAGCCCATGCACACAAAGCCTGTTCTCCACAATAAGAGAAGGCACCGCAATGAGAAGTTTACACATGACAACTAGAGAGTAGCCAGCCCCTCTCTCTCCAAAAGGAGAAAGCCCATGTGAGCAATGAAGAATCAGTACAATCAAAAACAAAAAAAATCCCCTTCCATAAAAAATCATCTCTAAGTTCTACAGAGAACTAGTTGCTCTTTCTGTACTTTTCCTTAGCTATAAGGCTAGTCTTCATGTATTATATTGTTATTTTAAATATCTACGTACAAAAGGTTCATCTGAGTAAGTAAAGTCTGATTTTCAGAATATTCGACCACACAGTTTATATTTACCATAGCTACACTGGTTAGTGTTTATTATTTATGAAGCATCTTACATTTATTTTTTCATTTATCCCTCACAGCAAGACAATCAATATCATGTTGACTTAATATGAACAAAATGAGGTTCAAGAAGGTTAAATAGTTTCTTCAAGGTAACAAAGTCACTGAGACGTTAAAACCTGGCTGGTTTGACTCCAAAACTACACATTTCCACTAAGTAATAATGCCTACCAAATATATACTGTAACTTGAACTACACTAACCAAACACTGCTGAGAAAATATTCTTCCAAACTCACTTTAATGAAAAATGACATAGACAGGTTTTGAGCAGTTTTTAGAAGTTTAAATGAACATGCAAACAATTATTTATCTATATGACAACTTTTCAAAAATACTTTCTTCATAACATTACTTATATCATAGGATGAAATTTTAAAACATATTTTTGTTGCCAAAGAGGATAAAAATGCAGATTATGATTTTACCCTGTGTAAAAACTGTTACAATGACATTATTATATGGTAAAATCTCATTAAACTAAAAAGCTTTTATCTTTATTAGTTTAAAAGTTAATGAACATTCAAAATTAATAATTATCTGGTCAGTTATCTAGAAAACTTTATCTTAAGATATGGCTTTAAAGAAAAGACATGGCTTATATAAAATAGATATTTTCGCATTACTTATCTATTCCTAAAGGAAGACTAAACCACACTTTCTTATATATTTTATTTAAGAAATATGTAAATGTAATTTCATTGATAATCCTTATCAGGCTTTAAGGAATTAATCCCAATTCAAAATGCCAATAACATATAAAGCCTACTCGTGAAAATTTTAATCAAAAATTTTTAAAAATTACAGGACTAAAGACATTAAATTTTCCACTGACAAATTTCTGAAATTTTTTTTACTTAAAAAACTATGCAGAATTTTAAATAGGTACTATATATTCTTCGTTTTTCCCTAGAAATACAATTATTTCCTTTAAAAACACATACCTCTTTCCTTGTTTACTTTGTTCAAGTAAGTCCACCTTCAACCTTATACATTCCTCTTGGGACTTCTGCAAACTCTGTTCTTTTTCAATTACCATTTTCTGACTCTGCTCTAATTTATCTTCTGCCTCTCTATAAAATAAAGATACTTTTAAAGGCTGTTGAAGAGATTATTTCAGGTATGCAAGAACAGTTCAACGTCAGGAATTCTATTATTTTAAATCACTGAGTTAAGAGAAACAAATATTTAACATGAGGCAGAGAAAAGGCTTATACATCACTAGTATACTATGAGGTTTAACAAGGAATAAAAGGATGCTACCATCAAATGATAAATGTGTCTGAAACAAAAGCTGATATCCTATTTAATGATACCTAGAAGCATCAGGTACATTTCAGAAACTAGATAAGGATGACTATTATCACCACCATATCCAGTGATTTTTCTGACAGCTGCAATAAGCAAAAATGAAAAAGTAACAAGTATAAATTTCAGAAAAGAAAGACAAAATTCTTTTTTTGCTGATAATATCATTAGTTACCTGGAAAATCCCTGGAGAATCAAAATAAAAATCAGAATTTATTAGAGGTATGAGAAATAGTCCAATTACAAAATAATTATAGTATTATACAAAAAGCAGTAGCCTTCCTATATTCTATCAATGAACAGAATAAGAACAAATTGGGAATTGCCAGGCAGTTCACTGGTTAGGACTCTGCACTCTCATTCCCAAGGGCCTGAGTTCAATTCCAGGTCAGGGAACTAAGATCTCACATGCCACATGGCTAAAAAAAAAAAAAAAAAGAACAAGAACAAATTCACAACAACCAAAAATATAAAATACCTAGGAATAAATATATGCATTACTAAGAAAATTACAAAATTCTGATGGTCATGAGAGATGATTTTAGTGTGCATAAGAATCATCTGTAGGACTTGTTAAAACATAGACTGCTGGGTCCCAACTCCCAGAGTCTGTGATTCAGAAAGTCTGAGACCAGAATTGAGATTTGCATTTCTTACATGTTTCCAGATGATGCTCATACTGCTGGTCCCAGAATTAATCTTTGAGAATCACTAAAATGGAACAATATGCTATTTAATATGCACGTATTTCTCATATATTCAAAACAGAAAAGGAAGACAAATTACAAAGTGCCTGATTCCTTGTATGTCTTTGAATTCCCATCAAAGTAGCGAGCATAACTATATAGGACAATAAGTAAACTAGTTCATATTAATGAGAACATATAAATAAATATCTCAGCTTAGATTTAGTCTTTTTTAGCTGCCATACAACTGCATGTATCCTGCAGCCAAGAATTATGATAAACTGAACACAGATTCATCAAGTTCTGCGACAGTCTATCTGTGTGTGCATGCTAAGTCACTTCAGTCATGTCTGACTCTTTGCAAACCCATGGGGTGTAGCCTGCCAGGGTCCTCCATCCATGGGATTTTCCAGGCATGAATACTGAAGTGGGTTGCCAATTCCTTCTCCAGGGATCTTCCTGATCCAGGGATTGAACCCGGGTCTCCTGCACTGCAGGCAGACTCTTTACCATCTAAGCCACCAGGGAAGCCTGGGTGGGGGTCAAAATTTAACAAGACGTATAAACAATAAGTATTTTAAAGCCATAAGTGGGCTTCTCAGGTGGTTCAGTGGTCAAGAATCCACTCACAATGCAAGAGACACAGGTTTGATCCCTGTCTGGGGAAGATCCCTTGGGGAAGGAAACGGTAACACACTCCAGTACCCTTGCCTGGGAAATGGCAACACACTCCAGTACCCTTGCCTGGAAAATCCCATGAACAGAGGAGCCTGGTGGGTTATAGTTCATGGTGTCATGAACAGACAGAACTTAGCAACTAAACAACATGAGATTTCATATGATAAAAACAGACATTGATAGCAATTTCCCAGATGAAAATATGGATGAGATTCACACACTCACATGATGTTACATTCTAATCAATGAAATGTGTTTTAAAAAAAAACGCTGTAAATCTTACCTCAAAACTTTATCTTGGGCTGAAACTTCTGCTTCCAAATTTATAATCTGTTCTTCTAAGATTGGTACATTGGCTGCCTGTTTTTGAGCAGATTCAAGCATAGAAACCTAAAGCAAAAAACAACTTTCAGAGCACTTTCTTTACAAAATAAATTAATCTATTTGCTCCTTAGTTTCTCTTATCATCTGACGGAAATTCAACAGAACTCCCCAGTCATTCTTCAATTGTGAAGCTCATCTTGTCTATCAACTTACACGGGCATGTCATCATCACAAGCCAGTCTCATGTAAGCTCCTCCCATTATCCTCAACTTAGTATCACAAGATAACTGGTTAACTATTTAGGGAAAATAAAAGAGAATCTCTACCAACACTAACTAAAAAGATTTCACATAAATTAGAAATTTAAATTTCAAAGATCAAATCATTTAAAATTACATAAAAATACTTATTGACTCTTTTTTAAAGCCTAAATTTAGAAAACATGACTACTAGAGAAAACCTAGAAAATACGACTTGGACTATGAAGAGTGTAAGATGATGGAAATCAACAACCTAATGGTGTCTGGAAAAGAACACTAAATATTCCCAGAAAAAGGAAGCATGAGGTATATAGTGCAGGACAGGGGTGAGGTCTAGAAGAGAAAACTTGGAACATAGTTCAAGATCTCTTTGATAAGTCCCTCCTTTTCCCACGCTCAGAATACCAGGAGTCAAAAGAGTCACCAAGAGCCTTCCACTTAAGAAGAGAGAGAGACAGTTTACTAATCTGGAGAAATTGAACAGGAAACATTCGGGACTCTTGAAACATTTTGTGGAATGATGAGCAGAAATGACGTAGAGCTAAAAAACAAAGAGATTAATACAGAATAGTCAGCTTCTAGCCTCCTATCCCACCTCATCTGGGGCTATCTCACAAGTAAGAAATCAAAGGATTCTTTGCTGCAGAAACTCAAGAACTTCAAAGTGAAAGACCTCACATATGGATACTGAATGGGAGAAGGAAGATTGCTCCCTACAAAAGAGCCACCTCTTCAACCATTACCAACAAATGAAGCTCAATGGACAACAAATCTCACATTTGCAGAGAGAGTTTCCAAACAGCATTTAAGTGCCTTCTCTTAAATAAAAATAACCAGAACACCAACATCTGAGAGGTCAAAACAAAAGCTAAAAGCAACTGGCAGAAGCAAGGCAAATACATACATACACACACACACACACACACAAAAATCATTGAGAGAGCAATGACAGGATATTGCAAACACAAAACAATCAGAGAACATGAAAAGGCCTAGAAATTGAAAAATTATGACAGCCAAAACAGAAGATTCAATAGGATGACAACACTGAGGAAATCTCTGAAAAAGTACCATAGGAAGATAAAGAGATGGAAAATACCAGGGAAAAACTTGAAAGATTTAAAGGACCAATCAGGTTGGGAAAGACAAAAGAAAGAAAACAAAGGGAAGAAAATAATCAAGATTACATAAGAAAAATTTCAGGGACCAAAGGACACAAGATTTCAACCAGAAGATCTTTATGTAACCAGTACAATAAATAACAAAGGTCTACTCAAAGATAAATCACTATGAAATTTTAAAACACCATGGAAAGAAGGAAAATACTGAAAGCTATCATAAATGGAAAAACAAAGGAAAGATATATTACACGCTAGGAAATGTAATTCACAATGGAATTAAACATTCCAGACACACACTAGAGGATATAAGACAAGAAAGCAGTGTCCTAAAAACTCTGGGGTAAAATAATTTTCATTCTAGAATTCAATCAAGTGCTGGGGAGAAATTAAGACATCTCAAACAGGCAAGGAAGTACTGTAAAATATGCTTCAACTAAAGAAAGAGTAAACCAAGAAAGTCAACATGAGATCCAGGAAACCGTAAACACAACCTGGAAGAACATCAAAAAGACGTCCCAGACGACAGCTGGGCAGCAGGCCAGCAGGCCTGAAGGGTAATAAGCCCAGAATGGACAACACATCAAGATCCAGAACTGTAACTACTATACAGACTTTGCTAAAAGGTCAATTATGAATATGTTGTCCAGTACAAAGGGGAGCAAAAGATTTCCAAAAGCGGCACATACGCAACATCAAAGCTGAGACCAGCCCTTGAAAAGGCAATCTCCCTAAAAAATATTTTATTAAGCAATTTAGAAAATGCTGAGATGGGGGACTTTCCTGGTGGTCCAGTAGTTAAGAATCTACCCTTCAATGCAGGGTACACAGGTTCAAATTCTGATCAGGGAACTAAGTTCCACATGCTGTGAGGGAACTAAGCCCACATACCACACCTGGAGAGCCCAAGCGCCAGATCTACTGAGCCCATGCTCTTCAACAAGAGAAGGACACCCCAAGGAAGATCCAGCATAGCCAAAATGAAATAAAATAAAATTCAATAAGCCAAAATACCCCAGTTCTTAAAAAAAAGAAAAACTGAGAAGTATGCTGCTGCTGCTGCTAAGTCGCTTCAGTCGTGTCCGACTCTGTGCAACCCCATGGATGGCAGCCCACTAGGCTCCTCTGTCCCTGAGATTCTCCAGTCAAGAATACTAGAGTGGGTTGCCATTTCCTTTTCCAATGCATGAAAGTGAAAAGTGAAAGTGAAGTCGCTCAGTCATGTCTGACTCTTAGTGACCCCATGGACTGCAGCCTTATAAAATACAACTATCTTACTGCCTAGAATAACCATTGGTGTATTTATATGGTTAAAGAAAGGAACATTTAAAATATCAATAGTTCAGTAGTTAACAGTAAAACTCTTAATAACTCTAACACTTCAAATAATTAAGCCTCTATGACTTTAAAAGAATCTATAGGGGACTAAAAAGTTAAAATATAATAAACAGACACATCAAAAGGAATGACAAATGCACTGAGAAGGTAAATCTCATGAGAAATCAAGAAAAATAAGATATTTTTGCCTCAAAGAAATTAGTTTGTTTTTTTTTTTTTAATCAGTAGACTACTGAATGTAGACAGAGTGCAGTAAATGCCTGAAAAAACTCTTTCTGTGTGATTTGACCATTCTGGAAATCTATCCCAGAAATAATCCCAAACACCAAAAAAGTTTTATGTTCACTGCAGCATTTTTCTCCTTAAGCACAATAGTGTACTTTGTTTTGTTTGAAAAGAACAAAAGAAAAATAAAGACCTCCCATAACTGTACTACTTAAAACAATTATGTCTAAAAAACAGTCAAAGTCTCACTATGGCGCTCTAATAGTTCCCAGAGTTATAGCACAGCCTTTCTTTCCTTATATACATCATGTGTGTGTGTGTATATATATATATATATATATATATATATTTATACACACACACACGTACTAAAACACAAACATTTAGACAAATATGCTCATTTTACAAAAAACAAAGCAGATTAGTTACTGTGTATTTGTTTCTGCCACTAAATACTTCAGGTGAGTTTTGGAGTGCTGACTGTACAGATACCACTCTAAGTGCCTCTACAAATATCATCTAAACTTTACAAAGTCCCATGAAAGTCAAATAACTTTGCATTTTAATACTCATATATTGATATATGTTTTAGTACTGATATATTAATATATTATAGTACTGATACACTGATATATGCTTTCACCTTAGGTAACAAAAGTAAGCTTGGTAGCAATTAATTATATGCGTGCATATATAAATAAATATATATATTTACCAAGCCTCTATTACTGGACTGTTTCGTTTCTTCTAATTTTTTTGTACAATATCAATCATATAGAAAAATAAAGGAAACCACTTAAACAGGAGAGTTATTAAGTTATGGTATACTCACATAAGAAAACACTAATGCTACCATAAAAAAATCGTTGTTGGTAAAGCTAGGTAAATGCACCAAAAAATGCTTAGACTATATAAGAAGTATAAAACACAGGGAAAAAAAAAACTATTCAAATGTGCAACATTCAATTATATGATAAACCAATAAAGTAGTTTCTATATGGTAGAAACTGGGTTATCTTTCTCCCTTTTTTCTATTTTTGAAGTTTACAACAATGAGGATATATTATTGTAAAGAAGAAGATAAGTAAGCTATATATTTTCTTTGTACAAGAAGCAAAACCACACAAATTGGTAATCTTAAGAATTTTAAGAAGTTCTGACTTATCTAAATGCATAGATTATACAAGTTCCTCTAAATAATTCTCAAATATTAAATTCATATAAAATTGATTCTATAATAGCTTGATATATTATTACAATAAAAATCATTATATATAACACATTAAGGTAATACAAGGAATATTTTTCCAATTACAAATCTTAAGATGATTCTTTTCTGTTGGCATAGTCAGCATTTCAAGAAACATACTTTTGCTCTTGACTGTGTCAATTCAAAGTGGACAGATTCTATTTTAGTCATTAAAGAATGATTCTGTGAAACTAAACAAGCATTCTGTTGCCTAAGTTTATTAAGTTTCTCTCGAAGACTTCTGATTTCCTGATCCACAGGGGTAGAAGATGAAAACGACATCTGAAAAATGAAAAAGAACAATATATTTTGAATTACTTCACTAAGTATTATATATAATACAATGAACAATTATCAATAAAATGACTAAGTAGCTCAGAAAATTAGGTTAAGATACTTAGTGTTGGGGAAGATATGTGAGACAATCAGCACTCTCCTCAGCAGATGGTGAACAAGTAAGTAAACAAATTTGGCTTGTAAAACAGTGGTACACTTTGGAAAAGTTCTTGGTATTATCCAGTAAAGTTGAACATGTTAAGACGCAACAGTATTACTCCTGGGTATAAATCTGATAGAAACTTTTGTACCTGAAGATTATATAAAAATGGTAAGAACTGAAATGCCCATAACAACAAAATGGATAAATTATTCTTTGCGTGCTCAGTTGCTTCAGTTGTGTCCTACTCTTTGTGACCCTATGAACTGTAACCTGCCAGGCTCTTCTGTACATGGGATTCTCCAGGCAACAATACTGGAGTGGGTTGCCATGTCCTGCTCCAGGGGATCCTCCCAACCTAGGGATGGAACTCATGTCTCCTGCGGTTTCTGCATTGCAGGCGGATTCTTTACTACTGAGCCACTGTTAACTGTACATATATTTCTATTATACTTTTTTGAATATATATTTTATAATAAAGTATTTTAATTTTCATTCGTTGAGGTTTCCAAATCATGATTTAATTTTATTTTTTGAATAAGTAATGCATTTTTATAATTCAAAAGTCAGAACTATATATAAAAGAGTACATACAGAAGTATCATTCCCATGTATAGTAAATAGGTAACCATTTTTACAAGTTTCTTACTTATAAATTTTTGTATAACACAAATTAGACAGCAAAAAAACCAGAAACTCCTTCTATAGGAGAGTCATTAAGTTAGGATCTTAAATCTAGTCTTCTAGTGCTTCCATTGGAGAAGGCAATGGCACCCCACTCCAGTACTCTTGCTTGGAAAATCCCATGGGCGGAGGAGCCTGGTAGGCTGCAGTCCATGGGGTCGCTAAGAGTCAGAAACAACTGAGCGATTTCACTTTCACTTTTCACTTTCATACATTGGAGAAGGAAATGGCAACCCACTCCAGTGTTCTTGCCTGGAGAATCCCAGGGACGGGGGAGCCTGGTGGGCGGCTGTTTATGGGGTCGCACAGAGTCGGACACGACTGAAGCGACTTAGCAGCAGCAGCAGCAGTGCTTCCACATACATACACAAACAATACAAATTACCCACCCCCAACAACAGCTCTTATGCAAAACCAGAATATATCTATGGTTTTTCACTTCAACAATACATCCTGGCAATCTCTCCACAATCAATTCAGTGAGACACTCCTTTTTTCTTTTTATCCGTTTAGCTGCAGTATTCATTGCATATTTATTCAATATTTATTTATTACTGGACAACTGAGCTATTACTAGTCTTTTGTTAAGACAAACAAGGCCTCATTTTATACTTATGCAGGTAGCTTTCCAGGAATAGGATTTTCAAGTTAAAGGTAAACGAATTTGTGGTTTTGGTAAGTATTACCAAATGTCTCTCCACTGAGATTATATCACTTTGCATTTCTACCAGCAATGCATGAGAATGCCTATTTCCCCCTAATATCATCCACAAAATACAGTGCCAAACTCAGGATGTTTAATAATCTGGTAGTGAATTTCTCTTTTTATGACTGAGATTGAACTCTTTTTGTTTTCATTTCCTTTCCCATTCATGCCTTTTGCACATATTTCCACTGGTTTGATGATTTTTCCTTAATTCTAGGAGCTCTTTATATATTAAAGAGCTTTCATTTGTCTTTAATAGGCATTATCAATAGTTTTCCCCTTTCAATTTGTTTTTTTTTTATACTATAGCAACTTTATTTTTTTTTTTACAGTTAATAGGTTTTATTTTTTTCACATGTTATTTTTATTTATATATATATTTTTTTAATTTTAAAATCTTTAATTCTTACATGCGTTCCCAAACATGAACCCCCCTCCCACCTCCTTCCCCATAACATCTCTCTGGGTCATCCCCATGCAAGGTAAAACACAATGATGTCAATGAAGGCATATATACAATAAAAAGTCAACAATTTGAGTTAGGATACACATCAAATTTCTCAAAATTACATAATCCTTGTAGACAAGGAATTTGAATTCATTTTCTAAAGTGCAGGCTCAGATGGCTTCATCAAGCAGCTTCCTTACTAAAAGAAAATCTCTCAACTGCTAGCTTTCTTAAGTGGGAAGAGCAAATTTCTATCAAAAAAGTTTATCATGTACATATGTAACCATATGTATATATGAAGAAGGAATTCATAGGGTCTGGACTCCACTTCAGGCCTGTTCATGCTGATCATGCTCAGCCACCTTTCCAACGGACTCTGAACTCTGTGTTTAGTGCCTATGAAAACAACAACAGAAGGATAAGACCCCCTCCAGACAGGGGAACCTTGAAGATCGTATCTAGGTTACTCATCGCCTCAGAGAAACATACACTAATCACCCCTTCCTCCAGACAGGCCATAAAATTTTCTGTATCTATAGGAGTATAACCTCGGGTTTATTGATTATTGACTAATTGTTTGTTTGAGCACATGAGCACATAGCACGTGAATGATGGGGTTATTGGGATTGTATTTTCCTTGGTTTATGTAAGTCTAAAGGAATTTGGAGTGGTGGGTTCAGACATGTACACATTGGGTATAAAAGATTTTCACAAATGCTGCTTGGGGTCCTTGGCTAAGAGGAGACTCTGCCTTGGGCCTGCCGGTGTAACACACTGCACTCCACTATCTGCATTGTCCTTCTGAGTGAGTTTGTTTCCCAGAATGCATGGCTACAACATATACGCATGCTGGCAGTGGGGTAATAAAAAATGGGAGGAAGACAGAGGAAAAGGAGATAAAGGGTTGAGTAAGACAGAGGAGTACACATAGCAAGAAAGAGAATACAAGTGAATAAAAAAGAGGAAGAAAGAGTGAGTTTCAGACCAGGACAGACGTCTAACATCATCCACAAAATTTAGATATAATGAATGGAGCACGTGACCCGTGCTAAACAGCAATATACTTCAATCACTTAATAAGCCATGATTACCTATTATGTACATGGTATGGTATAAAATCAAGGGGGTTACAGAGAAAACAAGACATTCAATTGCAAAAAGGTAATAAATATAGAAGTTTTAAAATAGAGTAATACATCAAAATAGCTACTGTATTAAATACCACTTAACTTCAAAGAGTCTTGAGCACTATAGTAAGAGACTATGGAAAACATAAATTAGGCATTTGAAAAAAAAACTCAGAGAAAAAGTATTTTAAATAGGCAGGTCTAAAACTACTTTTAGGTAGGCAGGTCTAAAAATGATAACCTTATCTCTTGGCTTTTTTTGAAAATCAGTACCACTATTGGGCATTTTACAAACTCTTTTATGAGGTGAGTAATTCAAAAGTCCGAGATGGCTAGGATGAGAAAGATCTTCCAAAATAAGTCTTTCAGACCTTGAGAGATGAGGAGCATAATCAGAATTTTCACTTGGACTAACACTAGAAAAAAAAAGAAAAAGTACATTTTAGTTCTTAGATACTTTTAAGTATTTACTGTAAATTTCTACATATTAAGTAAGAAAATAGAAAAGCACCTGAAATATTGCTGGAAATCAGATTCCAGAAAGGAACTTGAGGCATTTCAATTAAATTTTCAATAAACCACAATTAGTTTTAAAACTAGCAATCTATGTTTCTGGAGCCTCTATGCTAGAGTTACTTAAGATTCAAAAAAGTCATGATAATAAAAGATTAGTTAAGCCTACACATATATTTTATACTGAGTCCTAATATATTAAAGGTCTTAATTTGTAAATACTTCTATAATAGTTCTGTTCTTCTTCCTAAACTGAAAGCTATATTCAAAATTATTATTTTTTAAATTATGGAGCATTATTCCCTATTCTGGACACACGAGAAACACAGCAAACAATAATGATATTCAAAAATTTTACATTCATCAGTTAAAGTCCTAAGTTAGAGTTCTATACATAAGTTTACTCACTCACCTAGATAACTCTTCCCCTAAACTCTGCAAACTCCATTCTGTTATCTTCAGTTCATGTCTTAAGGAAGCAACATTTGCCAGCAAACTTTCTTCTTCATTATCTTTATTATAGAAGTCTGATGAACTAGATTCCATTTCTTAAAAAAAGAAATTAATTTCTTGTACCTTGCCTGAAAGAATCTGTGATGTCAGTCAAAATTCTCTCACACTAATAAAACTTAACTCAAGTTATTATTTTTCTATTTCAAATGTTGTGAAATCTTTCATGGTAATTTTAAACAAAGCAAAACAGCCAGCAATAATCAATTTCTCTGCAGGGTAAAGCCATAATGGAAAGTTCAACAAAATTTCAATGAATCAATTTTTCATTTAAGCCAGGGACTACAATTCCCCTTTTCCAACCATCTTCAATGTTTCTAAGAAGTGTGTAAACTGTTTCTATTTGATGTTAAAGATGAAGAAACTAAGAATGAGCCAAATAACTTGCTTGCGTGTGTGCGCGTGCTCAATCACGTCTGACTCTTTCCAACTCCATGGACTGTAGGCCGCCAGGTTCCTCTGTTCGTGTAATTTTCCAAACAAGAAATACTGGAGTGGGCTGCCATTTCCTTCTCTAAATAACTTACTCAAGCTCACACAAACTGTAAATGGTGGAACCAAGATTTGAACCTAGGCCATCATGACACAAAGATCTTTTAATTATGTCACACTGTGGTTTTCTTATTTATTATAAATTAATTTCAGTATGAAGTGTTTGAACTTGATCATGTTATAAGCTCTGAACATCTGACAAAACTGGTATCATAACATTCATATTTTCCTAAAGGTAATTTATTACCAGATAAAGGTTATCGCCTTCTATTCACCATGGCTATAAATTTAAAACCATATATTCACATTCACATAACAACCACAGAGATCAAAATGACATTTAGCAGGTTAACTCACAAAAATAAATAGGAAAAGTTTTTGTTTCTTCAACTGATGGTATCTTAAGGGTTGTCAAATTCTCTACTAAGTAGCTTTGCATATTAAAAAATCATGATAAATACATTTTATTACTAATAATTAATATTCATAATTATTGTGTACTAAGACATATTATTAATAATACAACTTAAATGAAAGCTTTACAGTCTCTACTACTCCATCTTCCTGCATAATCTTTAAATTACATTCCTCTTCCAGATCCCATTTACCTTTGTCATTGAAGCTTCTTTCTGATCACCCTTCTAGAATTCTGATGACATCTCAAGCTCCAAAAGGTTTGGAGTCCTGTGTATTATAGTCAGGACTCTAAGGCACTTACAGAAACCCAATATTTTCAGTGACTAAACGATGATTACAAAACTGTCCTTCTTTCCCCTCACCTAGCTAAATTAACAAATTTACTCCACACTCAAAATTTCTCAGATGAGGAAGATTAAAAAGAAAACCTTCATCTTACTGGAATAAACTGTTGCACGAAATTATATACTATGGAATCTTGGTAAAGAAAATATTTCTTGCCTCTTCCCTCTTTTGTTTCCAAAAATTTGCTTCTGCTTAAATGAGAAGACTCTCCCAAACAAAGGTTCAGGTCCCCACTCTGTTTTTTTCCAGCAACTCTAGTTACCTACAGGAGGGTGAAGGAAGAAGGGTAAAGAAAATTTAGGCAAATTCTAACATGCCATTTTGTTTCAACTGAATCAGGTTTATGTAAATTTTAACCCAAGAATTCTCTCACCCTTTTAAAGGATCAATGAAAACGTTTGATATGCAAAGATATTTTCATTTTCCTAGTGGGCCATTTAATACCCTCAAAGATTTCTCCTCCCTTCAACTTAGTTATAAAAGTCTAGCTTCATCGCCTGTACATACGCGAAAAAGCACATCATGCTTCTTACAGGCCCTGACATCTTCGGGCCTTAATTACAATGTGTTTGCAGGCATACACAGGCACACACATCACACCGAAGAACAAGTGTTCATTATACTCGCTGTATGTAAAAAAAGATGGGCTGTAGTCGAAAAGGATTCCGCATTTTGGAAGGCCATTCAAGGCTTTATATCGTATTGTTCTGTATCAAGAATGCTCAGTTTGATAGGACTGGTCCTTCGTTCATCTGGAAGCAGTGGAGGAAAACATGAACAACTTCCTTCCCGATTTTTCTTCTACTAAAATACGACCCTGCAGAGGAGCGTGAGCCGCGAGGGCGACGACTAGATTAAACGCATCCAAGGGAACAGAGAGGGAAACACCTGTACCTCCTCAGGCCAGTTCCCACCCTCCAGGGGCAGTCGCTCACCACAAGTCGTAGCTGTGAGAGAGACCCACCGACGACGGCGCACGCCGCGCTCTCCTCTCCGTTCGGAAACCTACGACCCTCTCCCCGGCCCCAAGCGCCGAACGCCAAACACACTATGGGAATCCCGGTTGCGCCGAGTTCGAACAGCCGCGGGAACCGTTGGGAACGCACCTCCCCAACCGCAGCCCCGCCCCCCGCGCAGCCTTAGCGTGAATCGACGCCGGACGCGCGGGGCTTGTCGGGGATTGTGGTCTGAGAGCAAGTCCGAGCCTGCCTACCCAGAACTACATTTCCCACAGTTACCACCAAGACGCCCATTGGTGTGAGGCCCGGCATGGGAAGCTGCGGAGGTCTGGGTGTCAGGCGGTCCGCGCTGGCGCGGTGCCTGAGGGAACCAAGACCTAGGAGGGTGTGGAAAAGGACTGCTGGCTCCGCCTTCAGTCCCTACGCTTTGTAGACAGGCGTTTCCCTCTCTGAGAAACACCCCTCCGCCTAGGCCTTCACCTGGAGCTTTTTCAGGCTCCAGGTTTGCCTGCCAACCACGAGGAGTCCTGGAAGGAAAAGCGGAGCATAAGCGCCGATTACCCACGCCTCTCAACGCCTTTCCCAGCCCGAGATCGCCCAGGCAGGGATGGGCGATACGACCTGGCTACCCTTCCCCGTGGTCCTCTTGGCCGCTCTGCTGCTGCCTAGGGCGGCCGGCTTCACTCCCTCCTTAGACAGCGACTTCACGTTCACACTTCCGGCGGGCCAGAAGGAGTGTTTCTACCAGCCCATGCCCCTGAAGGCCTCGCTGGAGATCGAGTACCAAGTAAGTGTAGATGTTGAGCCAGCATCCTTCCTTTAGCCTAACTGCACGTCGTCGCCTCTCACCCGCTGAGAAAGTTTTTGGGGACCGCCCGGCTGCTAAAGAGGCGAGGGCCGCCCGGAAGCCGGGCAGCTGCGCGCCGGCTCGCGAGGCGCTGTTCTCCAGGGACTGGGGACTAGAAGTTAGGCGGGATCTGGAATTGACTACCCGCCCTCTCCCCTTTCCTCCGGTGGGAAAGAGGCCAGCTCTGGTGATGTCGGTGGGTTTTCTCTTTGTTTAAAGATTCGTCCATGTCTTTTTAGCCACTAAGCGCGCCAGTACCGGAAATTTCACAATTCAGGCCTAATACACGTTCTGTTTAATCACTGGACAAAATGACAGTTGCTTTAATCACCGCCCCCAACCCTCAGTTTCGGTATTATAAATCTATAGTTACTTCTTCAGTTAAGGATTTTTGAATTGTGACCATGCGATTATCACTAAATCCTATTTTGGAATACTTTGAAAGAGGCTATTGGTGTGTTTAATGGTGAATTTCCTTCCCAGTTGTATGTGTGTGTCTGTGTTTGTGCGTGTGCTCAGTCGTTAAGTTGTCTCCGACCCTACGACCCCATGGACTGTAGCCCGCCAGGCTTCTCTGTGCGTGAGATTTCCTAGGCAAGAGTACTGGAGTGGGTTGCCATTTCCTTCTCCAGGGGATCTTCCCGACCCAGGGAAGAATTCTTTACCACTGAGCCAACAGGGAAGCCCTCTTAGTTATATATATACTCATTATTTTAAAACCAAACAAGATCTAGTTGTATATTAAAGCTCTGTAATCTTTTCTTCAGCATTCTAAGCATTTCTCCCATATCATTATTTTATTTTTAATAACAGCGTGATGTTATAGGGAATTGCCTTAATTTATGTAGTCACTCTGGTAGAGGGTAATTTCTTAGAAGAAATCGTTAGCTCCAGTAGGACAAATTTCGATTTTTGTAGGTAGCGCTGCAAAAAAAAGAAAAATGCCTTGATGTGGTTCATCTTTCAACTTTTTTCATGTTACCTAATGTTTAATCAGATGTTTTTTATAGTTGATGTAGAGAATCTTCTTCAATAACAGGTACTGTCACATTTAGAGCAAAATAAAGTTATTTAGAATCTTCATCTGCAGAAACTTTAGATTATTTATAGATGAATATGGCTTCCCTGGTGGCCCAGATGACAAAGAATCTGCCAGCAATGCAAGAGACCTGGGTTCCGTCCCTCAGTTGGGAAGATCCCCTGGAGGAAGGCGTGACAACCCATGCTAGTATTCTTGCCTGGAGAATCTTCTTGGACAGAGGAGCCTGGCAGGCTGCAGTCCATGGGGTCACAAACAGTCAGACACGATTGAGCAACTAAGCAGCAGCATCATAGATGCATAAGGTAAGCATAAAGTATCTAAAATTACACAGTTAGTGAGCCAGGCGGAGGCAGGAGCTCAGCATTTCCTGATTTTCAGTTCAGTTCAAAACTTAATTTACTGAAGATTTACCACGTGCCAGTAATGCCTGGCGGCGAGGACATAGAGAAGGGAGCAAACAAAAGAAAGAGCCCTTTTCAGGGATCTTAATATTTAAAGGTTACTGGCTTATAAACAGGGGCTTCACAGGTAGAAGAGTGGTAAAGAATCTGCCTGCCGATGCAGGAGACTCAGAAGAGGCAAGTTGGATCCCTGGGTCGGGAAAATCCCCTGGAGTAGGAAATGGCAACCCACCCATGTTCTTGCCTGGAAAATAAAGTACGGTTATATGCTGTTGGAGAAGGACTTCTCTGGTTTTCAGAAAAGAATTCTTGGAGAAAATAAATAGGAACCTAGAAACATGCTTAGGTGAAACAGGAATGGCAGGGAAGAAGGGGCATTCTAGGAAAAGGAACAAAATGAATCGGCATTTCTGAAAATGCACAGTGTTACTGTTCTAGCAGTGGGCAATATGTACTGGACACTACAAGTGCTGATCTTAAGGGCTGGACCTCTTAAGACTATAAAGTCTAGGGTGAGAATAGAAGAAAAAGAGATTGCAGAGATCAGGAGGCCGGATCATGAATCTTAGCTTGTGTACTATGTTGAGTAGCTTTGACCTTTGTCTGTATAAGGGCTATTGAAGATTAAGCAATGTGGTAACAGTCAAAAATGTTTTACAGTGTGGAATATGGATTTAAGGAGGGCAAAATTAGAGGTAAGGAAACCAACTACAGGGTTAGAAAAATAGTCTAGATAAGGAAACAAGTTTTATTGTTCAATTCATCAGTATTTACCCAGGTATTAGGAAAAAAATTGGGACTTCTGTGGCAGTCCAGTGGATATGACTTCACGCGTCCACTGTAGTGGACTTGTGTTCGATCCCTGGTCATGGAACTAAGATGCCAGCATGACCTAAAAAAAAATAGATAAATAAAGGTAAACAACTGACCTCTTAGGATTAACAGCTCCAACTGTACAGGAAAAAATGCCTAGGTCGAAATCTTGACTCTGGCACTTAGCACTTCTGTGACCTTTAGCAAGTTACTTAACCCCACACTTGTAAAATATTGACAATAATAATAAGAGTTGATTTGAAACAGTTAATAAGTGTTCAGTACCACCCCAAACAGATAGTAAAAGTTCAATATATGTTAGCTTTTTTATGTTTACATTTTTCGAGCTTTATATATAGTGGGTTAGCTTTATATCAGTACATGGCATCTCTAAGCACTCAAAAAGACTGTTCCCTTAAAGCATTCTGACTAAACTGTTATGATTAAGGAAAGAATTAAAATCATTTGGTGTCTGTGGTCCTAGACAATGTTGCAAGGGTTTGTAGGGTAGAAATCTTCAACCCCTTGCATTTTCCAACTCTGTGATTAATTTTCCAATAACTACAAGCTACTGGGTTTTGTTTTCATTTTTAAAATGTCAGGTAACAGACTTTCTAGACATTGCCCTTGGTTTACTGTGACATATTAAAAATTTTAACCATTTCACACTTTTCAGGTTTAGGAGGACACTTTTAGGGTAACTGACCAGTCCCATTATATATTAAGTTCTTGGAATTTTTAAATGTCAATACATACATATCTTATGAGTAAAATAGATCATTCATTTTAATTTTTTATTATTGAGTGCTTAGTTTCTATAAGCTTTTATGCTAGGTACTGTAGAAACAATGGTGAGTAATAGTATACTGTGTACTCTTGCAGTCTAGTAAGGGGATAGACGTTAATCAAATTAATAAAGTTCAGTTCAGTTGCTCAGTCGTGTCCGACTCTTTGCAACCCCATGAACTGCAGCACGCCAGGTCTCCCTGACCATCACAAACTCCCAGGGTTTACCCAAAGTCCTGTCCATTGAGTCGGTGATGCCATCCAACCATCTCATCCTCTGTCATCCCCTTTTCCTACTGTCTTCAATCTTTCCTAACATCAGGGTCTGTTCAAATGAGTCAGCTCTTCGCATCAGGTAGCCAAAATATTGGAGTTTCAGCTTCAACATCAGTCCTTCCAATGAAACCTAGGACTGATCTCCTTTAGGCTGGACTGGTTGGATCTCCTTGCAGTCCAAGAGACTTGCAAGAGTCTTCTCCAACACCACAGTTCAAAAGCATCAATTCTTCGGTGCTCAGCTTTCTTTATAGTCAAACTCTCACATCCATACATGACTACTGGAAAAACCATAGCCTTGACTAGATGGACCTTAGTCGGCAAAGTAATGTCTCTGCTTTTTAATATGCTGTCTAGGTTGGTGATAACTTTCCTTCCAAGGAGTAAGCGTCTTTTAATTCATGGCTGCAGTCACCATCTGCAGTGATTTTGGAGCCCAAAAAAATAAAGTCTGACACTGTTTCCACTGTTTTCCCATCTATTTCCCATGAAGTGATGGGACTGGATGCCATGATCTTAGTTTTCTGAATGTTGAGCTTTAAGCCAGCCTTTTCACTCTCCTTTTTCACTTTCATCAAGAGGCTCTTTAGTTCCTCTTCACTTTCTGCCATAAGGGTGGTGTCATCTGCATATCTGAGGTTATTGATATTTCTCCCGGCAATCTTGATTCCAACTTGTGCTTCCTCCAGCCCAGCATTTCTCATGATATACTCTGCACAGAAGTTAAATAAGCAGGGTGACAATATACAGCCTTGACGTACTCCTCTTTCTATTTGGAACCAGTTTGTTGTTCCATGTCCAGTTCTAACTGTTGCTTCCTGACCTGCATATAGGTTTCTTAAGAGGCAGGTCAGATAGTCTGGTATTCCCATCTCTTTCAGAATTTTCCACAGTTTGTTGTGATTCACACAGTCAAAGGCTTTGGCATAGTCAATAAAGCAGAAATAGATGTTTTTCTGGAACTCTCTTGCTTTTTCCATGATCCAGTGGATGTTGGCAATTTGATCTCTGGTTCCTCTGCCTTTTCTAAATCCAGCTTGAACATCTGGAAGTTCACGGTTCACGTATTGCTGAAGCTTGGCTTGGAGAATTTTGAGCATTACTTTACTAGCTTGTGAGATGAGTACAACTGCGGTAGTTTGAACATTGCTTGGCATTGCCTTTCTTTGGGACTGGAATGGAAACTGACCTTTTCCAGTCCTGTGGTCACTGCTGAGTTTTCCAAATTTGCTGGCATATTGAGTGCAGCACTTTCACAGCATCATCTTTTAGAATTTGAAATAGCTCAATAGGAATTCCATCACCTCCACTAGCTTAGTTCATAAGTGATGCTTTTTAAGGCCCACTTGACTTCACATTCCAGGATGTCTAGCTCTAGGTGAGTGATCACACCATTGTGATTATCTGGGTTGTGAAGATCTTTTTTGTATAGTTCTTCTGTGTATTCTTGCCACCTCTTAATATTTTCTGCTTCTGTTAGGTCCAGACCATTTCTGTCCTTTATTGAGCCCATCTTTGCATGAAATGTTCCCTTGGTATCTCTAATTTTCTCGAAGAGATCTCTAGTCTTCCCCATTCTATTGTTTTCCTATTTCTTTGCATTGATCCCTGAGGAAGGCTTTCTTATCTCTCCTTGCTATTCTTTGGAACTCTGCATTCAAATGGGTATATCTTTTCTTTTCTCCTTTGCTTTTCGCTTCTCTTCTTTTCACAGCTGTTTGTTCGGTCTCCTCTGATAGCCATTTTACTTTTTTGCATTTCTTTTCCTTGGGGATGGTCTTGACCCCTGTCTCCTGTACAGTGTCACGAACCTCCGTCCATAGTTCATCAGGCACTTTGTCTATCAGATCTAGTCCCTTAAATCTATTTCTCACTTCCACTATATAATCATAAGGGATTTGATTTAGGTTATACCTGAATGTTCTAGTGGTTTTCCCCAGTTTCTTCAATTTAAGTCTGAGCCATAGTCAGCTCCCAGTCTGATTTCTGTTGCTATGAAGCAACCTGTATAAGCTTGAGAAAGTTTAATAGAAGGACTTGATTTTATCTGGGAATTGAAAGAAGACATCCTAGAAGTAGATTTCAGATCTGTGAATAATCAGGCTTACTAGGGATAAGGGGGTGGAACAAGGTGATAGGTAAAAAGAACAGCATGTGGCAATCCAAGGCTTTGAGGCAGAAGATTGAAGAATACCTTTGAGGGACTGAAAGACTATGACAGACAGGGGAAAATGGGACTCATTCATCCTGACCCATTGAAATCATTAGGAAGTTTAATTTAGATTTATGGTATTGTTTATTTTAAATAGGTATTTTGTGTATTTTAAAATTAGCTGGTATATTTTAAAATGCCTTTTAAGCCTGCCAGTCATTACCAATAATATCTTTTGCTTTACCGAAGTCTATGCTTAATTTTGTCATATGACTTATTTTTTGATTTAATGGATATGACTTTGGGGTTTTGGAGGAGAAACTTTAGTAATTTTAGAATGTTTTGAGTCCTTAGATATCAGAAAATGGTTTTTTATCTTTTGCTTTCTCTTCCATAATATTTTATTTGGGAACATTGACTACATGTGATTTTTACATCTAGTGTATGTGCGAGAATGCTGATGCTATCCCTGTTCTTGTTATTTTATAGTTCTCTACTACTACTTCAGTTTCTAGGTGGTTCTTTTCAAATCCTTTGGAAGTCAGTAGGATGCTTATTAGGTGGTTATTTGAAATCTTTAGCTCTGTCCTTCACAAGGTCTTACCATTTCCTGCATTGTTCTTATCTATACTTTTTTGTTCTGAGAATTCCTTGGCCCCTTTTCTCTGATTTTTAGACTCTATCCATGTTATTCTGCTGTTGTTAAGGCTTTATTCATTTGGGCTTTATTTGGGCAATCACATTTTGGGTTTTTCTAAGAATTTTTTATATCAGCATCTTCATCTTATTGATTTTTACATTCTTAAACTTCTCTGAGGATATATATTATTACATTTATCTGAGAAAACATATTTTTAAATTTGTTTACATTATTTTCCAAAATTTGATCCTCTGAGAAAAGCTAATAACATGTCCATGGAATTCTCCAGGCAAGCATACTTGAGTGGGTTGCCATTTCCTTCTCCAAGCAATCTTCCCAACCCAGGGATTGAACCTAGGTCTTCTGCATTACAGGCAGATTCTTTACCATCTGAGCCACAAAGGAACCCGGGTTCAGTCCTTGGATTGGGAAGATCGCCTGGAGAAGGGAATGGCTACCCACTCCAGCATTCTATCCTGGAGAATTCAATGGACAGAGCCTGGCAGGCTACATTCCATGGGACTGCAAAGAGTTGGACACAACTGAGCAACTAACATTTTCACTTTCACAGGCATGGAGGTTCTCTTCCTTACCTAACTGTTCAGTTCAGTTCAGTTCAGTCGCTCAGTCATGTCCGACTCTTTGCCACCCCATGAATTAGGCTTTAATTAAAGCAAGCAGATTGAATATGTGTTCTGAGAACAGTTTTGAGAGAAAACGTGAATTTATTAAAACTGAAATAGCCCTGTGAATTTCCTGGTGATCCAGTGATTGTGACTCCATGATTTCACTGCTGAAGAACTAGGTTCAGTCCCTGGGAACTAAGATCCCACAGGCTGAGCGGCACTGGGCCCCCCAAAGAATGGAATACCCATGCACAGATTTCATTGCATGCTGGGGACACAGTGAAAAGGAAAGGGAGAAAAGCAGTGGGATGACGAGATAGAGAAAAGAAATGCAGAACAGTTTTTGTCTAGTACACTATGTATAACATGAAACCCTGGAGAAGGAAATGGCAACCCACTCATTTTCTTGCCAGGAGAATCCCAGGGACGGGGGAGCCTGGTGGGCTGCCGTCTACAGGGTTGCACAGAGTTGGACACGACTGAAGCGACTTAGCAGCAGCAGCATCAGTTTCAGCAAATATTTGGTGTTTCTGTTTTTAGAATTTTGAGATTAATAGATATTGGTAGCTGGATGTATTCATTGCTCAGTGGACTATCTCTAGAAAGTTCTTACTCGTCAAATCTGTTAACAGATTTCCTAGATTTCTAGTATTGTTATGGATTATATTGCTATCTTTTCTTCATTTCACGGGGATTTAAAGAGGAAAAAGAATTCTGTGTATTTAGCTAGCCACTTGAAACCAGTTCTGTTGGTCAGTAAGTAGAGCACAAGAATAGGTAATCTATTATTCCATTAAAGCCATGAAGAAAAAGAAAATGGAGTTATATAAGAAAAACAGTAGCCTTTGAAGTTAGATTGCTAAATTCACATTGTGACCATACCACTAATTTACTATCTCACCTTAGGCAACCATCTCTGTGCCTGTTTTTTGAGGGTTTTTAAAATTTTCTTGAGGAAAGGGGTGTTTGTTTTGGTTATTTTCGCTAAAATGAAAACAATAATAGAACCTGTGTTTTAGAGTTGTTGTTAGAAATAAATTAATCCACATGCAGCACTTCAAACAATGTGTGGCATAAGCCATAATTGTTAGCTGCTATCATCATCATCAGGACATTTTGGAATTGTAAAGGAACAAGCTGAATTATTAGGCCAGTAAGTAAACAGCCTACTTGGAATACATAATTCATACTGGGAAATAATAGGTGATGTGTTGAAAAAGTCAGTTGGAATCAGATCATAAACGTCTTGAGTTCCAGGCTGAGAAGTAGCTAATACTGAGGAGGAAACAAACTCAGAAAAGTTACATAGCAAATCCCAAATTGCTGAAGAAAAAGGGTCTACAAATTGAACTCCTTTCTGTGTTTCTTTCTAATCCATAGGGCTTCTCGATGAAGGTACTGTTTTAGGGAGATTATTTCATTAATACTCATAAGACCTGAATTTAAGTGATGGCAGCAGGAAATGGCAAGAAAGGGACAAGTTCCAAAAATGAATGGAATGGAAAAAAATGGTCTTTCCTTTCTAGCTCTAACATGAGTGTGTTGATCTTCTTACCCTTCTTAAGGTTTAGAAATGAAATCTTTTCATCACATTATCTACATTTTATTTTCAGCATTTGTAAAATGTGCTCTTCTCTTCTTTGCCTTTCTGCAGGTTTTAGATGGAGCAGGATTAGATATTGATTTCCATCTTGCTTCTCCAGAAGGAAAAACTTTAGTTTTTGAACAAAGAAAATCAGATGGAGTTCACACGTAAGTAATCTCTTAGTTGGGTTCCATGAACTGAATACCAGTGGGAACAGGGAAATTTAGCACATTTGATACTAAATATTAGCATGAAATGATTCCATATGAACATTTTAAACAGTCCTTTTCGGTGATCTATGTTAAACTAAAGTGTCATCAATTCATCTTTTATCTTTTTGTTTAGGTATTTTCTTTTGATTTGACTGAGTTTTTGCTTTGCTTTGATTAATGAGATGAGTATACCACAGGTACTGCATTCAATCTACTGAGGCATTTTAAAACCTGCCTTTCTGGCCACCACAGGCTTTTTGTGTTATAAGTTACTATTCCAGGTATATATCTTGAACTGCTGGCTATATCATTTTTGCCAGTAGCTTTCTTAAAACAACAGTACAGTGATACATGTTTATGTGTGTGTGTGTGTAAATTTTTATTTTCTTCAAATGTCACTCTTTTTAGATAATTAGAAGACCTGAAATTAAAAGACCCAACCACAGGAAACCCTATAGAAAATGCTTTTTATAATCCCCAGTTTAAAATTTGATAAAAGATCATATATTGTTACCTCATTTCTCTTTTTATCATCTCACCAGTGTTTCTGTTTCATTGTATTATTTTACTGTAGCACTTTGTTTACTCAGTATTGTTACTGTGTTTAAACTGTGAGTATACAGGAATAAGAAAATCAAATATGGAGTGTCCAATATTTGCCATAAACTAGACTTTTCATTTTATATGCTTCTGTGTGGATCACAATAAACTGGAAAATTCTGAAAGAGATGGGAATACCAGACCACTTGACCTGCCTCTCGAGAAATCTGTATGCAGGTCAGGAAGCAACAGTTAGAACTGGACATGGAACAGACTGGTTCCAAACAGGAAAAGGAGTACATCAAGGCTGTATATTGTCACCCTGCTTATTTAACTTATATGCAGAGTACATCATGAGAAACGCTGGGCTGGAAGAAGCACAAGCTGGAATCAAGATTGCCGGGAGAAATATCAATAACCTCAGATATGCAGATGACACCACCCTTATGGCAGAAAGTGAAGAGGAACTAAAAGCCTCTTGATGAAAGTGAAAGAGGAGTGAAAAAGTTGGCTTAAAGCTCAACATTCAGAAAAGTAAGATCATGGCATCTGGTCCTATCTATCACTTCATGGGAAATAGATGGGGAAACAGTGGAAATAGTGTTAGACTTTATTTTTTTGGGCTCCAAAATCACTGCAGATGGTGACTACAGCCATGAAATTAAAAGAGGCTTACTCCTTGGAAGAAAAAGTATGACCAACCTAGATAGCATATTCAAAAGCAGAGACATTACTTTGCCAGCTAAGGTCCGTCTAGTCAAGGCTATGGTTTTTCCAGTAGTCATGTATGGATGTGAGAGTTGGACTGTGAAGAAGGCTGAGTGCCGAAGAATTGATGCTTTTGAACTGTGGTGTTTGGGAAGACTCTTGAGAGTCCCTTGGACTGCAAGGAGATCCGACCAGTCCACTTTGAAGGAGATCAGCCCTGGGATTTCTTTGGAAGGAATGATGCTAAAGCTGAAACTCCAGTACTTTGGCCACCTCATGCGAAGAGTTGACTCATTGGAAAAGACTTTGAGGCTGGGAGGGATTGGGGGCAGGAGGAGAAGGGGACGACAGAGGATAAGATGGCTGGATGGCATCACAGACTCGATGGACGTGAGTCTGAATGAACTCCAGGAGTTGGTGAGGGACAGGGAGGCCTGGCGTGCTGCGATTCAGGGGGTCACAAAGAGTCGGACACGACTGAGCGACTGAACTGAACTGAACTGAAACTAATCATTCCAACCCACTGTGAGAGATAGATTCTTTGATTCTCCAATTCCCATTTTACAGACTTAGAGGAGGCTTAGAGAAGTTAAATAAGACTGCAGGCATATACGTTTATTAGGAGGAAGCAGAATGAACCAGAATTCTTGCTTCTACTATACAGTGCTTAGAACATCTCTAGCACATAGCACTATGTAAGTACTAGCTATTTATAATCACTGGTCTTTGTTAACCAAAGTACCTGGCATATAATTGTTACTCAGTAAATATGAATACATGTATGAGTGAACGAGGTGGGAAAATGTCTCAACCATAGTCTTCTAAGATACTCATTTTAGTGTGCTTTCAAAAATGCCATTTTACCTATGCAGAGTTCTAAAAAAAAAAATTGCATAAACTACTGATAAATAAAATCAGAAGTGGTAATTTTAAGTCAGTTAAGGTGGCTATACCAGAATTAACTATGCTTTCTCTTTGATAGGTATATGAACAAGAGCCAAAAATGAAGTTCATCTTTAAATTTCAGAATATATAAAATGTATAGAATTTCTGTCCATTTTAATTACTCTCCCATTTTCTGCTTTCATTTAGAGATTAGGGGGGGAAAAGGTATGTTACTGCTTTCTTGGAAAGAATTGTTGTTCAGTCGCTAAGTTGTCCAACTCTTTGTGACCAAGGTCCTCTGTCCTCTACTCCCTCCCAGAGTTTGCTCAGATTCATGGCTATTGAGTCAATGATGCCATCTAACTGTCTCATCCTCTGCCGCTCCCTTCTTTGGCCTTCAATCTTTCCGAGCATCAGGGTCTTTTCCAGTGAGTCAGCTCTTTGCATCAGGTGGCCAAAGTATTGAAGCTTCAGTATCAGTCCTTCCAATGAATTTTCAGGGTTGATATCCTTTAGGATTGACTGGTTTGAGCTCCTTGTAGTCCAGGGGACTCTCAAGAGTCTTCTTCGGCACCACAATTTGAAAGCATCAATTCTTCGGCACTCAGCCTTGATTATGGTCCAACTCTCACATCCGTACATGACTACTGGGAAAACCATAGCTTTGACTATACGAACCTTTCTTAGCAAATTGATGTCTCTGCTTTTTAATATGCTGTCTAGGTTTGTCATAGCTTTCCTTCCAAGAAGCAAGTGTCTTTTAATTTCATGGCTGCAGTCACCATTCCCAGTGCTTTTGGAGCCAAAGTAGTGAAAATCTGTCACTATTTCTTTCCAACTTTTTCCCCATCTCTTTGCGATGAAGTAATGGCCTGGATGCCATTATCTTAGTTTTATGAATAGAGTTTTAAGCCAGCTTTTTCACTCTCCTCTTTCTCCTTCATCAAGAGACTCTTTAGTTCCTCTTCACTTTCTGTCATCTGAAGAGTGGTATCATCTGCATATCTGAGGTTTATACTTCTCTTGGCAATCTTGATTCCAGCTTTGTGATTCATCTAGCTTGGCATTTCACATGATGTACTCTGCTTAAAAGTTAAATAAGCAGGGTGACAATATATAGTCTGTCATACTCCTTTCCCAATATTGAACCCACCACTTGTTCCATGTCCGGTTCTAACTATTGTTTCCTGACTCACATACAGGTTTCTCAGGAGACTGGTAAGGTGGTCTGATACTCCTAGCTCTTTAAGAAATTTCCAGTTTGTTGTGATCTACAAAAAAGGCTTCAGTGTAGTCAATGAAGCAGAAGCAGATGTTCTTCTGTAATTCTCTTGATATCTCTATGATCCAACAATATTAGCAATTTGATCTCTGGTTCCTCTGCCTCTTTGAAACCCAGCTTGTACATCTGGACTTTCTGAGTTCATATACTGCTGAAACCTAGCTTGAAGGATTTTGAGCATAAACTTACTAGCATGTAAAATGAGTGCAGCTATACAGTAGTTTGGCATTGCCCTTTAAATTGGAAAAAACTGACCTTTTTCAGTCATGTGGCCCCTGTTGAGTTTTCCAAATTTGCTGACCTATTGAGTGCAGGACTTTAACAGCAGCATCATTTAGGATTTTAAACAGCTCAGGTGAAATTTCCTCACCTCCACTAGCTTTGTAGTAATGATTCCTAGGGCCCACTTGACTTCACACTGCAGCATGTCTGGCTCTAGGTGAGTGACCACATAGAATTATCTCTCATTAAACCATTGGGAAAAAAGAATGAGTTTATAAGAGTTCTTTTGATATGTCAGGTCACTGTTCTAAGCACTTTACATGTATTAATTTTTTTTTATTCTTCCCAGTGGTCCTTACTGTCATCTTAACAATGAAGGAATTGAGGCATAGAGCAGTTAAGTAAAGTGCTGCAGGTTACACAGCTAACGAATAGCAAAGCCAGGATTTAAAACCAGTCAGCAACTCACTCTTAATCACTATACCAAATTTACAAATCTACTTTCTAAAAACTAAAAGGAAATTTCTTCTTTAGCTATATTAACTTTTCAAAAAATTACTTAATTTTTGGCTGTGCTGAGTCGTCATTGCTGTGCACCGGCTTTTGCTACTTGTGGGCTACTCTTCATTGCTGTGCTCGGGCTTCTTTCTCATTGCGGTAGCTTCTCTTGTTGCAAAGCACAGGCTCTAGAGCGTGCAGGCTCGGTAGTTGTGATGCACAAGCTTAGGTGCTACGTGGCATGTGAAATCTGCCCAGACCAGGGATTGAACCCAGGTGCCCTACATTAGTAGATGGATTCTAAACATGGCCTACCAGGGAAGTACAGGGAAGGTATGTCATAATTAAGGACACTGCAAAGAATACAGAAGGCTTCTAGCAGTATTGTAGAAAGATCAATTAACTGAAGGTCAAAAGTTCAAGCTTCATCTGTTCTTAGAACAGGCTATGTGATGGGGGCAAGAAACTTGTGTCTATGTGAACCTTACTTTACTTGCCTTGAAAAGGTCAATTATGCTTACTTTCAAATAGGATGACAAGGATTAAAAACAATGTGTGAAAGCAGTGTGTAAATTATGAAGAGGTATTTAAGTACTGGCTATTTTTATTAATAGTGATATATGCTAAATTCAAATCACATTGCTATTTACATGTTATGCCAAACAAACCTAGGTCAGAAATAAGGGGTGGGGGGAGAGATGGAGATGGCTTAAAAGATGAGAATCACATGTTGCTCAGAAGGCTATAGAAAATGATGTAATCTACCCCAAAATTTAAACGATCCAGCATACTGGATAAGGAAACTTCCAATTTTGACCAACTTTCGTGAATAGTCACAACAAAACCTTTGTTGAACTTTGTTGTTTTTGTGGCCAGCAGTAGTAAATGTCATTAGCCTGTGTAAATAGTTTGTTAAAACTTTTCTCCACAAAAAAAATTATTAGAAAATGATTTTGCTAAATTAACTCTGCCTAGGCCAGTAATCTTTAATGTGAAGATCAAGATTGTTTAAGTTACGAGTGGCATTTATTCAGTAAAGGTAATGCCACTATGAGTAATGCTCTTGTTCTTTGCCACTGAACTCATTCCTAATATTTGTAAACTGTATTATAATTATGTACTTAATCCAGAGGGGCCTAGAATGAAGCATTTAGGAAAATCCATTGGTTTTGAAAATTTAAAAAAAAAACTCATTTTACAAATTAATCTCAAAAGTGGAGGTCTGTAGTGATGTTTCCATATGAGTAGAACTCATTATAAACTACTTTAAATAATACATAAATATTAAGGTTCACTCTGAGGTATCCTATCTAGGTTTTTAATCCTGCTCCAGTGTTAAGCACATTTAAATTGCAAGTACGTGAATATCTGTTTTCAGGTTACTGCTTTAAAGAAATTATAAGTTGTCTTTCAATACTACGGAGGTTTGTCAGTAAGCTCTCCAATTATAAATCACGTTATTTCTTCTTTTACAATAGTTTTTCTTTGATCCCAGATGGAAGTACAGATAACTGAGGACAGTTTCTTTTTTTAATACAGGATAGAGACTGAAGTTGGTGATTACATGTTCTGCTTTGACAATACATTCAGCACCATTTCTGAGAAGGTGATTTTCTTTGAATTAATCCTGGATAATATGGGAGAACAGGAGCAAGAACAAGAGGACTGGAAGAAATACATTACTGGCACAGATATGCTGGATATGAAACTGGAGGACATTCTGGTCAGTATAGTTTTTTTTTTTTAGAATAAAATAATAAAAAGTTACAACATCTAGAGACTTTTACCATGTGATAGGCACTGAGTTAGGTATTATCTACATTCTCTTACCTAATCCTTACTTAATTCTGTGAGGATTATCCACTCCATTTTCCAATGAGGAAAATTAAGGATTAGGGATATTTGGTAATTGTCACAGAACCAGAGAGGGAAACTCAAATTTGAACACACGCTCCTAACTACAGAACTTAGTATGTTCAAACAGAGGATTGTAATGATCTGCAGAATGCTTGCACACAAAATTGAGCAATTTTTAAACACTTAAAATATACAGGAATTGTCCCCCATAACAGATTTCATAACATGAAATTTGGTATCACTTGATTAATTTGGGGAACGCTGTTAACATAACTCAGCCAAACCTAGTAGTTATCAGAAACTGCCACTACCCTCAGGAGTAAAAGCTTCTTTGCTTGAATTGCTTTATGCTTTATTTATCATAAACATGCATAAAGAAATATGCATGTATATGAACCCATTTACTAATGATTATATTGCCAGTGTTGGGAGAAAGGTCATTACCCTTCAGCCACAACTAGATGTAATCAAATGATAGAATTTATTCAGCAATATTTATAAACAGCATATATACCTGTTACAGAACTTTCTGTAGGAGAAATAATATTATTCCAAATTTGAAACTGTATATATAACTCTCATACTCATAACCTGAACTGTTTTTTTAATAGTGTGATATGGTGATCATGTTTTACAGTGTGATCATGTTGAGGTTTCTTAAGAAAACTATCAAATTATAAAAGAAGAGACATATTGTAAGATCAGTTAGCTAAGTCGGAAAATTAAATGATCACATCGTATGTGTAATTCCTTAGTGACCAAGCCTTCTAAGCCGTGGTGTCCTATCCCCTTGGGGTACCACCTCTAGAGTTGTGGGAATGAATGGTAATACGGCCTATCTATAAACGCTTAAAACAGCATCTAGCACACAGTGTTAGTTTTCTTACCTTTACCATTGGTGTTAACTGTGACTACAAACTGAAATGATTAAGCTTGATTACCAGGAATACTTACCATGACAATTTTGATCTCATCATCTCATATGTATACTGAATTCAGTTGAATTTGAGATTCAGAAGAAGACTTAGTTATCATTAGTCCAGCTCCAAACTCCCTTTCCCCTTTTATTCCATCTCGTAGATAAGGAACTGGCTTAAAATGGAAATGATGCATCCACAGTCTCACTACTATGGATAGAAATCCAGTCTTTTTCCCACTCATTTAAAAAAATCTCAATCATATTAATATATTCTTCCATTTTAAATTTATATTGCCAACAAGTACAAAATACAAGTAGTTGTAAATTTTATTAGTATTAATACTTCACTGAATTCTCAAGAAATTGACTTCATTCACAATTAAACAAAATGACCAGAAAGTTCAGATTTAAACATGGCTTAAAATACTTAGTCTTTGTTAAAGAAAAATAAAGTGTCTTTCAGGAGTTTTTCCATTTACACTCCCCCATCAAAATTTTTTATCACAGCAGCAAACTTGAATAAACAATTTTATACTTGACTGTCATCATCTGATATTGAAAAGAACTATGCATGCTCTTTTCATTTGGGGATCTCAATCTCATATGTTTCTGGAAAATATTTGCATTACTAGATTACCATTGCTTTACAAATACACATATATGACAAATATACTACTTTGTAGTTTCGTAGGCTTAGCAGAGCACTCTGAAATTTTGTGTATATTTTTTGCTTTTAAATGAGGATTTTAAGTAAGGTGACTATACAGGAAAATCTGTTTCTGTTATTTTCTTACTTATGCCATCAATACTTTAACATAATTTCTGATCTCAATTTTACCTTATATTCATGTAAACCTTTTATAGTTTTTAAATCACTTCTCACCAGGACCCTACTAAAAAAATTTTTTTCAGATGTGCAACTCAGACTGCATCTTGGTAAGCTTGTTTTATGAATGTAATCTTGGAACGTTTCTTTAATAAAAACATTTCTTATGGTTGTTAGGGCTAACAAGATAATGTATGTAAAATTACTGGCACTGTAGTACTCAAATGTATTTTCATAGTATTTTCAATTCCTAGTAGCTTTGTTCTCTTTTAGAATAATTATAAACAATAATTTAAATATATCATGATAACTATTACATAAACTTTATGTAGTAAAGATCTTTAGGTAAATCTTAAGTAGTACCTACCCCTTAATTAAAATTGTTTTTGGATATTAAACTAGTAAGAGTACAGTGAAGCACAGTTTTAAATTAACTTAAAATTACTGAACATTCTTTTACAATAAAATTATTTTATTTATCTCCAGGAGTCTATCAACAGCATCAAGTCCAGACTAAGCAAAAGTGGTCACATCCAAACTCTGCTTAGAGCATTTGAAGCACGTGACCGAAACATACAAGAAAGCAACTTTGATAGAGTCAATTTCTGGTCTATGGTTAATTTAGTGGTAATGGTTGTAGTGTCAGCCATTCAAGTGTATATGCTAAAGAGTCTATTTGAAGATAAGAGGAAAAGTAGAACTTAAAATTCCAGAGTACTTAACATTCACAAAAAGGGGCAGAAAAATGCAATAAACTGTTACAGTCAAGACAATTAAGTTTTTTCCAAAACATTTTCAGGCATTACCATTAAGTGTGAAATAAGTATAATTTTAATATGAAAGGAAAGGCTTAACTTTCATCTGTGCAAGTAATCTTATTGTTCCAATTGTACTTAAGTGTACTGCAAATATTGTGCAGGTATAAATGAATGAAGCCATGTTAATAACAGTAGTTTCCTAAGTTTGCAAAAGTTTTGCAAATGTCATTAGGTGATTTAAACAAATGAACTTTTTAGGCCTAAATGTAACACTGAACAATGTTTTTAGAAGATTGTTACCCAGAAGTTTCTTTGTAAATGTGGCAATTACAAATTAATTGTAGAAGTTTTTCAGTATATCAAGTTATAAATCATATGAGAATTATCTAATCATGGATATCTTTAGAAAACAAAAACTCAACTTTTCTCTTTTTACATATGTATCTCCTAAATGTATATAGAAACACAGCTGTGAAAAAAAGGTATGTGGGATTTTTTATAACCAAATATATTAAAATATTAACAAAAAGTGTTAGTTTTATATACCTAGCCTACATTCCCCAAAGCTGACTTTTTGAATAATTCTTAAAAATACTAAGAGCATACTTATCAAAAATAGGACAGATTTTCTCTTTGAAGTGAATAAAGATCATTCCCAATTTCTAGAAGGATACATTCTCTCTAATAGTTAACTAAGATATAGGATTTTTAAATTAAATGAGGGGAAATCACTTTATTTTTATATTATCAACAGTGTTACATTAGTTTTGATGTATTTACTGACTTGGATGATATATTAATACCAGCAGTGTGATGGAAATATTGCTAAAAGAATTTGGACCTAATGTTAAGTAAATATCGTGAGTTCTCAAAAATCATTAAAAAAAAAGGTCAATATTAAAGAATTTAGGGAAACGAGACTATCTTATCAAAATTAAGTTTACTTAAACTATAAGTATCTGGAATCTGGCTTATCATAATCACTCAATCCTAATATAAACCATGAGATTAATTTCCAGTTAATTGTTAGAAAACTGTAGGTTTTATTTTTTAACAATTGTTTTAAATTATCATTTATAAGTATTTAGGTATAATATGGTATAAGCCCTACTAGTATAAATATTTATTAGTTTTTATTGTAATTTTCATAAAATGACCTTTCTGATCACTTTATTTATTGGCATTCAAATAAAAATTAAAAACCTACAGAAGTTTCAACACTCAATATGTGAACAACCCTATAGTATAGTCTTTGCCATCATGTCTTAATCAAGTACTAGTATAATGAATTAAACAGAATTTTTAGGTTATACCCACTTGTAATATAAGAGTTAAAAACAATCAGCTGATAAACCTGAGTACAGTTGGTTAGTACTGCTGAATTCTTAATAAGCAATAATAATATCCAGAGACAATGATGGTTTCATCTATAATTTATAATCAAGTGGTACAAAATGAGAGATATTTCCCTCCATCTTATATATTTCCCTCTATTCTCCTTGGGAGAATAGAAACTTAGTTCAAACTCTGAGGCTTTTTTAAAATGAGATAAATGCCATGTTTAGGTGATCACCTTAATTGGCTAAGCAAATGCTTTTAAGTGTACAGGAGTAGCCCCTTTAACATATGCAAAACAAGGGCCAGGAAGACTTTTGCTTAGAAGGAGCTTTTTCCTCTTCTGATGAACTAATAATGAGAAGCGAACGTAAAGTACTTTAGCTGATAAAACAGTACAGATAAAAACTACTGCACCTTTTCTATAAAACTGTGACTAAGAATTCTACCTCTTCTGTGTGGCTGGTCACTGTACTTGCTGTGCTCTGATTCTTTACCTAACAATGGATTCGTTACATCATCTGCATTTGATTTGTGCCACTGATTTTTTAAACCTTTGATTCAGTAACTTCCTATTATATAATAATGGCCTTATTTAGAAAACAAAGAATTTAGGGATATTGAGGACAATTTTATTTTTATAGACAAAGTTAAAACAGATTATTTAAGAATCATGTTACCTGTATTAACCATAGAGTAAAATTTGTATGCAAAGAACTAAATTCTTTAATATTTCTAAAAGCTTTTTGTTTATCTGCATCATCTGGTTTTAGTGTAGTATTAAGTTTTGACATTAAAATTATGCTAAAAGTGAGTAAACTGTCACTTGACAGCTTATTTTATCTTTACTTTTTACTCATATAAACTTCTAAAATACTAAAATATTTAACTAAGGCCTAGAATTTCACTATGATTTGCATTTGGATCCTTAATGATTGGTTTTCTGTGAATGTCAAGATAATAAGTGGTTGAAATAGTATTGAAATAAAGTATAAAATGAAATGTCAGTTTATTTTAGGTATGTTTATCCTTCTCAAGTATTGTTATGTCCTAAAATTGACAAAAATTGAATACCTATCATTGTACGCTTCCCCAAAGAAAATTCTTTTATCTGAAATTTTCAAAGATATTGATTCACCACGTAATGGTTTTTCAGTTGAAATTTAATAATGCACAATTAGTGTTGCTCAAATGCTTTATACTTATGAACAGACACAGCCATATTAAATGAGCATTGAATACTGTGCTGAGTATATATAATAAAAATTACAATCAAAGAATGTCTTATTTATCTACCAGTCATTATAAATAATGTCTAATCTTTAAAGCCTTCATTAATTTCATCTTAAAAGTGTGCTCTCTTCTGTTTGAAAACCCATACTTCTCTGCACTTTTTATTGTGAATCATGCTACCCTTCAGTAGAGTTCTGTTTGTATATTTACTTGTTCTGCTGCTGCCAAAACATGTATTGTAACTAAGAGGTACTCAAAGGTACTCAAACCAGGCAAAGATTCAGTTCTGAGAGTCTGGAATGCTAAATAAGTTCTCAGAGAGCTTGTTCCACTCTTCTACCCTATTACAGAAATTGATTGTTTAGGATTAGAATTTGGTTTCTGAATCTTAATTAACACAATTTGGGATTCTGGAGTCTACATTATCCTTGGACCATTTGCTAACTGGGTGAACTTGGGAAATCAAAACTCCAGTTTCAGGACTTCAGTGGCTAAGACTGTGCTCCAAGTGCAGGGACCAGGGTTTAATGCCTGGACAGGGAACTGAGATCCCACATGCTGTAACTAAGCATTCACATGCCATAACCAAGATCAGAGATCTCATATGCTACAACTAAGACTCAACATAGTCAAATAAATATTTAAAAAAGAAAACAACTCCAGTTTCCTCCTTTGTAGAAGTATTTTAAGTTACATCTTAAAATCCAGTTAAAAGAGCAAATAAAAGAATCTAGTGCTTAATGAAGGTTGATATATTACTGGTGATTTCCTTCATACCATTTAGACAAGTCACTTTTCCCCCACAGACTAGTGGAATTCCTTAGGCACCTTTCTGGTTCTGCACTACCGTCACTTTCAGGTGTCTGGGTTTGTGTCACTGGACACTGGATATACATACACTTAGTGTGCATCTGGGAGAATGACAGAATAAAGAATCCAGACCTAAGATGATGGCATCTGAGAATGAGCACATCATGGATACTAGATCCCTGCATTGAGAAGAAAAGGTGAGCAAATGCAGGGCAGGGGAAAAAGTTAGAGGTCTTCAATGGCCATGAATCAACAGCAAAGTTAACAGTGAGAATCTTTTATCCAACAGTGAAATGAACTCCCTTATCAATAAAGCAAGCAACAACTCTCCAATCTTAGTTTACAACTGGCAATAATGATTAGACATAAAAGGGATTATTTCTACATTGGGGTAAAATGGAAAGATGGGACTAATAAAACTAAATATTCTGTTTTTACTTCAGTTTTTTAAAGAACTAAGTAATATTAGTGGTAGGAGTAAGCTGAAAGAGCCAGAGCTTCAAAAGACACATTGTAGAGTTCTATTTTGCTGAATTCTTGCTTGGTATTAAAAAACAGAAAAGAAATTCAAAACACAATACCATTTATAACCACTCCAAAGAAAACATGTACAGGATCAGTATGATAAAAGTTATCAAATGTCTGGTAAAAGAAAGACCGAAATAAATGGGGAAACATACCATATTCAAAGGTGAGAAGGCTCAACATAAAAAAGTCAATTCTTCCTAAACTGATCTATAAATTTAACATAATTCTCATAAAAATCTAGCAAGGTTTTTTGTAGACAAGGACAAGCATATTCTAAAATTTATGTGGAATGGAAAGGCAAAAGAAAAGGACAGTTTTGAAAAAGAATAAAGTCTACCTACATTGGTATTTGCAACACAGTGTGGTACTGGTGGAGGGATAGACACATAGATCACAGAACAGACATTCTAGAATACACCAAAACAAGTCAAACTGATTTTTAACAAAGGTACAAAAGTAATTCAATAGGGGAAAGACAGCCTTTTAAACAAAAGGTGCTGAAGCAACTGGGTCAAACATAGGTGAAAACATGAACTTAAATGTTAAAACTATAAAGCTTTTTGGAAAAAAAATGAGAAAAGTCTTTAAGACTTAGGGCTAGACAAAGAGGTTCCATACTTGACACTTAATATATGACCCATAAAAGGAAAAATTGGACCTCATCAAAAGTAAAACTTTTGCTCCATGACCTACTAAGGGGATGAAAAAATAAGCTACTGAAGGGGAAAACTATGAGCAAATCACATATCCAAAAGACTAGAATATTAAAGAATTCTCAAAGTCCAACAGTTAAAACAGTTCCATTAGAAAATGGGCAAATGACATGAATGGACATTTCATTGAAAATATATGGATGGCAAATAAGCACATGAAAATAATTTTAAAATCATCAGCCATTAGGATAATTCCAGTTAAAAACATAATGAGGTATCACTATACCAGAAAGGCTAAAATTTTAAAAATAGTTACAACACCAAATGCTGGGCAAGGATGCAAGAAACATTAATTCACACTCTTACACTGCTAAGTGGGATATAAAATGGTAGAGTCACTCCAAAAATATTTGGGCCATTTCTTTTAAAACTACACATGCACTTACCATGCAACCCTGCATTTATACTCCTGGACACACCCCTGATACATGAAACCATATGCTTAAAAAAAACCTGTATACACATACACAGCAACTTCATTTGTAATAGTTCCAAACTGGAAATTACCCAAACTTTAAGAGTGAACAGTTAAACATTGGTACATCCATACTATGAAATACTGAGCAGCAGTAAACAGAATAAACTATCGATACATGCAATAATGTGGGTAGACGTAAAAGGAATTATGGTAGGGGGGAAAACTCATAAAGGGTCACACACAGTATGGAGGAAAGAAAGAGATAGCTAAAACTGGCAGCTTTGTGGTGAAACAATTCAGTCTTGATAGTGACAGTTACACAAATCTAACACAATATAAAATTCACAGAGCTATATACACACATACAAATGAGTGTTTATAAAACTGGTGAAATCTGAATAAACTCTGGATTGTACCAATGTCAATTTTCTGTACTAAATATTGTACTATTATGCTAATATCACCATTGGAATATATGAAAAGTACACAGGAACTCCCCTTTTTTTTTCTTTTTGCAATTTCTTGTGGATCTATAATTATTACAAAATAAAAACTTAAAAATGAGGCAGGTGAATTTTATACTGCAAGAGACATTACTGTGTTGTAATATACATATTTCTGAATGAGCCCAGGAATAAATAAAATAATTTAACTTCATGCTAAATAAAACCAAAATATTCTCATTGAAAATATCAAATTGTCATGACTCTCCTGGTGGTCCAGTAGCTAGAGCTTCAACACTCCCAGTGAGGGGGCCCAGGTTCAATCCCTGGTTAGGGAACTAGATCCCACATGACACAACTAAGAGTTTGCAAGCTGTAACTAAGACCCGGCACAGAAAAATAAATCTGTCTTTTTTACAAAAAAGAAAATATGAGTGTCATTTTAGTTCTCGGTCAGGAAGCAACAGTTAGAACTGGGCATGGAACAACAGACTGGTTCCAAATAGGAAAAGGAGTATGTCAAGGCTGTATATTGTCACCCTGCTTATTTTACTTATATGCAGAGTACATCATGAGAAATGCTGGACTGAAAGAAGCACAAGCTGGAATCAAGATTGCCGTGAGAAATATCAATAACCTCAGATATGCAAATGACACCACCCTTACGGCAGAAAGTGAAGAGGAACTAAAAAGCCTCTTGATGAAAGTGAAAGAGGAGAGTAGAAAAGTTGGCTTAAAGCTCAACATTGAGAAAACGAAGATCATGGCATCTGATCCCATCACTTCATGCAAATAGAGGGGGAAGCAGTGTCAGACTTTATTTTGGGGGGCTCCAAAATCACTGCAGATGGTGATTGCAGCCATGAAATTAAAAGACGCTTACTCCTTGGGAGGAAAGTTATGACCAACCTAGACAGCATATTAAAAAGCAGAGACCTTTCTTTGCCAACAAAGGTCCATCTAGTCAAGGCTATGGTTTTTCCAGTGGTCGTGTATGGATGCAAGAGTTGGACTGTGAAGAAAGCTGAGTGCTGAAGAATTGATGCTTTTGAACTGTGGTGTTGGAGAAGACTCTTGAGAGTCCTTTGGACTGCGAGATCCAACCAGTCCATCCTAAAGGAGATCAGTCCTGGGTGTTCATTGGAAGGACAGATGCTAAAGCTGAAACTCCAGTACTTTGGCCACCTCATGCGAAGAACTGACTCATTGGAAAAGACCCTGATGCTGGGAGGGATTGAGGGCAGGAGGAGAAGGGGATGACAGAGGATGCGATGGCTGGATGGCATCACCAACTCAATGGAGATGAGTTTGAGTGAACTCTGGGAGTTGGTGATGGACAGGGAGGCCTGGCGTGCTGTGATTCATGGGGTCGCAGGGTCAGACATGACTGAGTGACTGAACTGAACAGTTCTTAAAGAATTTAGTTAGCTGCTGCTGCTGCTAAGTCGCTTCAGTCGTGTCTGACTCTGTGCGACCCCAAAGACGGCAGCCCATCAGGCTCCTCCGTCCCTGGGATTCTCCAGGCAAGAACACTGGAGTGGGTTGCCATTTCCTTCTCCAATGCATGAAAGTTTAAAGTGAAAGGGAAGTCGCTCAGTTGTGTCCGACTCTTAGCGACCCCACAGACTCCTCCGTCCATGGGAGTTTCCAGGCAAGAGTACTGGAATGGGCTGCCAGTGCCTTCTCCGTTAGTTATCATCAGCAGAAAGGTGAAATACTATATTCTTCAAGGCTCTTAAGGAATTGAGCCTGAACATTCTGACATGAAATATAAAAGACGAGTCAAAAGTCAACCTTTTTCCTTTTTTGAGCAATTCCATTTTCTAAAATTCTGTCCAGAAGTTATACTATGTTCAGTTCAGTTCAGATCATTCGCTTGGTTGTATCCGACTCCCTGAGACCCCATGAACTGCAGCATGCCAGGCTTCCCTATTCATCACCAACTGCCGAAGCTTGCTCAAACTCATGTCCATCGAGTTGGTGATTCCATCCATCATCTCATCCTGTCATCCCCTTCCCCTCCTGCCTTCAGTCTTTCCCAGCATCAGGGTCTTTTTTAAGGAGTCAGTTCTTCACATCAGGTGGCCAAAGTACTGCACCTTCAGCTTTAGCATCAGTCCTTCCAATGAATATTCAGGACTGATTTCTTTTAGGATTGACTGGTTTGATCTTTTCCAAGGGACTCAAGAGTCTTCTTCAACACCACAGTTCAAAAGCCTCAATTCTTCAGCACTCAGCCTTCTTTTATGGTTCAACTCTCACATCAAGACATGCTGCTGCTGTCAAGTCGCGTCAGTCATGTCTGACTCTGTACGACCCCACAGATGGCAGCCCACCAGGCTGTCATCCCTGGGATTCTCCAGGCAAGAATACTGGAGTGGGTTGCCATTTCCTTCTCCAATACATGAAAGTGAAAAGTGAAAGTGAAGTTGCTCAGTCGTGACTGCTGAAAAAACATAGCTTTGACTAGACAGATCTTTGTTGCCAAAGTAAAGCAGTATTTGCTGCTTTTTAAAATGCTGTCTAGATTGGTCATACCTTCTCTTCCAAGAAGCAAGCATCTTTTAATTTCATGGCTTGCAGTCACCATCTGCAGTGATTTTGGAGCCCACGAAAATAAAGTCTGTCATTGTTTTCATTGTTTCCCCATCTATCCGCCATGAAGTGATGGGACTGGACGGCATGTTCTCCATTTTTTGAAAACTGAGTTTTAAGCCAGCTTTTCACTCTCCTCTTTCACATTCATCCAGAGGCTCTTCAATTCCTCTTCGCTTTCTGCCACAAGGGTGGTGTCATCTGCATATCTGAGATTATTGATCTTTCTCCCAGCAATCTCAGTTCCAGCTTGTGCATTCAGTAGAAGTTATACCATGATGAAGTGGTTATTAGAATACTGCCATGGAAAGATTACACCTAATTCCCAATGTTGTAAAACCATCATTCTGTGAATTTCAACAGAGAAGCTATCCTTGACTTTTTCAAATGCTAACTTTTCAGTGGATAATAGTGGCATAACACAGTGGATAACTGTACACAGTGGATAACTGATCCGTTCCTCTATAAAGGTAACAACCCCTTTTTTGCTATAAAGGATCTTAGAATTAAGGCATATACAGGATATGCAACTAGGAAGCAACTTATTAATTATAATACAAACCACTATAAACTCTTAAATGCCAAAAGGACATAAATTTAAAAATAAAAATGCTGGCAATTACTCCTTCATTATCCCTTGGACAAACAGCAAAGGAGCAAAGAATGAAAAAGGTCACTTTGTTTAGTATGAGGAACCAGTAAAGGCTAGAAAACATTATGGAGATGGCCCATACTCTCCTTTGATAATATACTTCCTTTCAGACACCCAAGGGAAGACAGAATACAATACTTCCATAGCCCCAAAGCCTCTAATACAAGTTACACTCATCACAATATACCCAAGAGTTTAGTATCTTAGAATATGAAAATTTTGAGCATTACTGTAAATAGAACTTTGGAGAATAGAAAAGCAAAGAATCTGTCTTTAGGACTTCCTTGGTGGTGCAGTGGCATAAGAATCCACCTGTCAATGCAGGGGACATGGGTTTGATCCTTGATCCAGGAAGACTCCACATGCCCCACAGCAACTAAGCCCACATGCCAAAACTACTGGAGCCCTCAAGCCCTGAAGCTGTACACAGCAACTACTGAAGCCCACAGGCCTAGAGCCTGTGTTCTGCAATAACAGAAGGCTTTGCAATGAGAAGCCTGCGCACCACAACGAAGAATAGCCCCCACTCACCGCAACTACAGAAGGCCTGCGCACAGCACCAAAGACCTGGTGCAACCAAAAAAAAAAAAAAGAATCTGCCTTTAAAGAGCTGATGGTTCACCTGGAGGGAAGAGTAGTTTAGCATTCAGGAAGTATCAGCTACTAATTTTTCCAAGTCAGCTTTGTCATTCATTGCTCCAAGAAGTTTTGCCAAATTCCTTAAACTTATGGTATATCCCTGTTATGTGTGTAACCTTTATTGGGTATCCCTCTATGGTATAACCCTCTACGCTTCCCCTTCAAATCACTCTTCATACCGTATCAGAATTAACTTATAAGATCCCTCTACAAGACTATAATCTCTAAAGGCAGAGAACATCTCTTCTATCTACTGCACCCAGCACAATATCTAGAACCAGTATTTGCTAGTGGAAAGACAAGGCACACTATGATTAAGTAAAAAGTTTGTGAAGTGTAAAACAACCCTCTTTCAGTAAAAACAGAAACAGATAAAAAGTCTTGAAGGATAAGGCTTATATACCATTAGCTCTGGATTATAGAACCTGGAACAGTTTCAGAACTATGTTAAGTTTTATGTTACCTTAATTGTTCACTCAAGCGTTTTTATATCATAGTTAGAAAACTGTAAAGCTTTTTCACTTAGGGAAAAAAATAAGGATTTCCTCCTCTGTTTTTCTCATCTACTACCACCATTCTTCCCAGTCATTGCCCCTTTCATCTAAACCACATCTTTAATTTCTTGAAACCACTTTACTAATTCTCCCTTTTGTTGCCAGCTAATACACAACAACAGGAAGGTAAGGAGAAAAGTAATACATGAGAAACAAATTAGCATTATTTCCTCCAAGTCAGATTTGGATGAAGGAACACTTTTAACACCAGATACAATTTCTATTACAATAAAATCCATGTTGTGTGTGTGGCAGTCACTCAATCATGTCCACCTCTTTGCAACCCCATAGACTCTGTCCATGGAATTCTCCAGACAAGAATACCAGAGTGGGTTCCATTGCCTTCTCCAGGGGATCTTACCGACCCAGGGATTGAGCCCCTGGTCTCCTAAATTGCAGGCAGATTCTTTACCATCTGAGCTACCAGGAAAGCCCTTAAGAAAATCCATAACTGCAGAATATTGCAGATTCCTTATGAAGGGAATGAACTGCCTGTTGAATGTACTACTTAACTAGTTTCCAATTACTACTACTACTAGACTATAGCAAATGCCTGTCATTTTTTAAACTTAAATTTATATTTCTCAATACCAAAACACAAGTTCAACTCTTTAAAGAGGTCACCTTCAGTAACCACCTGAAATATTTCAAGGCTGCTTTTCAGAGTTAGCCAACAAAACCATCTGACATTTTTTTCACCACTCTGAATAACTTATTATAACTTATTAAGTCAAGGTATTATTGACAGTTTTCTTCCCTGAACAGTCTTTACCTCATTCTTCTTAAAACTCAAACTATCAACATTTTCACATTAGTTTTTTTAACAATTCTTTTTAAAAAATATTTTCAGGTTTGATTTTATTACCACCTGTTTTTGTGTGCAACACTATTCAAAAGTATGGATTTTTGAATCTCCAGCATAGAGTATCCACCTGGAAAGCCCCAGAAAGTCTTCTCTTGAAAACACTTCCAAGTGCTTTTGCTTTACAATAAGCTTTTAAAAGAAAACAACACAATGGTTTCCCACTATGTATTACTTGCTTTCTTTTGTTCAATACCTAAAATCTGCTCTAATTATTTTTATTCTGTGATAACATGTAAGACTTACATTTTTATTGAAAATTTTGTACATACCTGCCACAGTACCACTATGAAGAAATCTGAATGTTTTTTAATTTATTTTAATTGGAAGCTAATTACAATATTGTACTGGTTTTCCCATACATCAACATGAATCCGCCACGGGTGTACACGTGTTCTCCATCTTGAACCCCCCACTCACCTCCCTCCCTATACCATCCCTCTGGGTCATCCCAGTGCACCAGCCCGAAGCATCCTGTATTCTGCATCGAACCTGGACTGGCAATTCGTTTCTTATATATTATACACGTTTCAATGCCTTTCTCCCAAATCATCCCACTCTCTCCCTCTCCCACGGAGTCCAAAAGACTGTTCGATACATCTGTGTCTCTTTTGCTGTCTCGCATACAGGGTTATCATTACCATCTTTCTAAATTCCATATATATGCGTTAGTATACTGAATGTTCTGTGAAGCAAAGAAATTAGGTCATTGCTCAAAGAATGGTGAGGAGCAAATGCTTAACAATAAAGAGCAGAAGCTTCTAGTCAATACCTGGTGCAATCAGCAGCTATCGAAAACTAGCTTTGTTCCATAACCTCATCCTACCCCACTTCTACTACTTCCAAGTAGCAACCTTTTCTTTAAATCAAGCCTATCTTCCTTACTGCTCCACTGCTCCCCAAATACACCTGCTCCTATTTAATGACATCACTAGCCTCCCAGGTCCTCAAAACTTTAAGACCCAAGACCTGCTCAAGTCAAGTACTGTCAGCTAATCCAAATTCTCTAATAACCCCCACCGCTGCTCCTACCTCAGATTTACCTAGCCCTAGCTGGCTTTGTTCAGTTCAGTTCCCTTCAGTCTCTGAGTCGTGTCCGACTCTTTGCAACCCCATGAATCGCAGCACACCAGGATTCCCTGTTCATCACCAACTCTCGGAGTTCACTCAGACTCTCGTCCATCAAGTCCGTTGATGCCATCCAGCCATCTCATCCTCGGTCGTCCCCTTCTCCTCTTGCCCCCAATCCCTCCCTGTATCAGAGTCTTTTCCAATGAGTCAACTCTTCACATGAGGTGGCCAAAGTACTGGAGTTTCAGCTTTAGCATCATTCCTTCCCAAGAAATCCCAGGGCTGATCTTCAGAATGGACTGGTTGGATCTCCTCACAGTCCAAGGGACTCTCAAGAGTCTTCTCCAACACCACAGTTCAAAAGCATCAATTCTTCAGCACTCAGCCTTCTTCACAGTCCAACTCTCACATTCATACATGACCATAGGAAAAACCATAGCCTTGACTAGACGGACCTTAGCCGGCAAAGTAATGTCTCTGCTCTTGAACATGCTATCTAGATTGGTCATAACTTTTCTTCCAAGGAGTAAGAGTCTTTTAATTTCATGGCAGCAATCACCATCTGCAGTGATTTTGGAGCCCAGAAAAATAAAGCCAGCTACTGTTTCCACTGTTTCCTCATCGATTTCCCGTGAAGTGATGGGACCAGATACCATGATCTTCATTTCCTGAATGTTGAGCTTTAGGCCAACTTTTCGCTCTCCTCTTTCACTTTCATCAAGAGGCTTTTTAGCTCCTCTTCACTGTCTGCCATAAGGGTGGTGTCATCTGCATATCTGAGGTTATTGATATTTCTCCCAGCAATCTTGACTCCAGCTTGTGTTTCTTCTAGTCCGGTATTTCTCACGATGTACTCTGCATGTAAGTTAAATAAGTAGGGTGACAATATACAGCCTTGACGTACTCCTTTTCCTATTTGGAACCAGTCTGTTGTTCCATGTCCAGTTCTAACTGTTGCTTCCTGACCTGCATACAGATTTCTCAAGAGGCAGGTTAGGTGGTCTGGTATTCCCATCTCTTTCAGAATTTTCCACATTTGATTGTGATCCACACAGTCAAAGGCTTTGGCATAGTCAATAAAGCAGAAATAGATGTTTTTCTGGAACTCTCTTGCTTTTTCCATGATCCAGTGGATGTTGGCAATTTGATCTCTGGTTCCTCTGCCTTTTCTAAAACCAGCTTGAATGTCAGGGAGTACACGGTTCACGTATTGCTGAAGCCTAGCTTGGAGAATTTTGAGCATTACTTTACTAGCATGTGAGATGAGTGCAATTGTACCTCTTACCAATTCCCTCTAATTCATCCTACATCCCAGTGCCAAATTAATTGTAAAATATACTTTAGAACCACACTCCCATCAGAATCCAGATAATTTCCAGCCACACACTGACCAAACTCTACAATCCTCTTCTATATGCGTTTAAAGCTTTTGCTTATTCTGCCTGCACTGCAGAATGCCTTAGTGTGTTCCCTTCTCTACAGATCCCGATTATTCATGCTCGAGTTTAAATTCCTTTATGAAGTCTTTCCTAATAATCTCTTTTCCCAAATATACTCCTCAGCCAGGCCCCAGGCAAAAGTAATCACTCTTTCTCTTTCTCCTTAAATGCTCTTGCCATTCCTGACACTTGTAAACATACACATTCTAAGCTTCCCAGTAAGAGGAGGAGGTAACTGTACCTACTTCACATTTTTCTCCTGCTAGTGTCTTAGAACAAATTTCCTCTTCTTGGGCTCTAAAATCACTGAGGATGGTGACTGTAGCTATGAAATCAGAAGACGTTTTGCTTTGTGGTAGGAAAGCGATGACAAACCTAGACAGTGTGTTGAAAAGCAGAGACATTACTCTGCCAACAAGGTCTGTATAGTCAAGTCTATGGTCTTCACAATGGTCAAGAATGGTTATGAGCCCAGACCATAAAGTAGGCAGAGCATCAAAGAATTGATGCTTTCGAACTGTGGTGCTGCAGAAGACTCCTGAGAGTCCTTTGAACAGCAAGATCAAACCAGTCAATCTTAAGAGAAATCAATCCTGAATACTTGTTAGAAGGACTGATGTTGAAGCTGAAACTCCAGTATTTTGGTCATCTGATGAGAGCAGCTGACTCAGAAAAGTTCCTGATGCTGGCAAAGACTGAGGGCAGGAGATGAGGGCATCAGAGGATGATGAGATGGCTGGATAGCATCACCAATGCAATGGACATGAACTTGGGCAAACTTCAGAAGATGGTGAAGGACAGAGAGGCCTGGCGTGCTGCAGTCCATGGGGTTGCAAAGAGGCAGACGCGACTGGGCAACTGTACTGGAAAATATTAGGCACTCAAATATTGAGATGTTCATTCTCAACTCCAGGCCTATTCTGACCCTGCTCCCTCATTTTGAACTTGGCTTTTCTCTCCCAAAGCCTCTATTTAATTCATCCTTTAAAGTACAACCTAACAAATATTACATCCAAACTAATCTCATTTCTCCAGCAATATAGCACATATTTGGATACCTGTAATCATGTTGTTTCCGTTATATTGCTTAATTCTCATATTTTATTTCCTAAACTCTCCAATACTGTGAAGTTGCTCAATCATGTATGACTCTTTGCAATCCCATAGACTGTAGCTTACCAGGCTCCTCTGTCCATGGAATTTTCTAGGCGAGAGTACTGAGTGGCTTGCAATTTCCTTTGCCAGGGGATCTTCCCAAGCCAGGGATCCAACCCGGGACTCCCACATTGCAGGCAGAGGCTTTACCCTCTAAACCACCAGGGAAGCCCAAACAAAGCTTTGCCCAAACAGGGACATGAACCCTGGGTCCAATACTGTACCATTCTCTAAAGTATGCCCACTGAACTCTCACCTCCCCTACCAAAAATCTCCTTGAATTAATTTATGCTGTTTCTTATCCTACTGTATTTTGGCCTATCAAAATCCTATCATCCATGGGATAGATTGGGATTATGGGATTAGCAGATGCAAACTATCATATTTGTATAATGGATAAACAAGGTTCTACTATATATTTGATATCCTATAATGAACAATAATGGAGAATATGAAAAAGAATATGTATAACCGAATCACTTTACAATACAGAATAAATTAACACACTGGAAATATACTTAAACAATTTTTAAAAGTCCTATCATCCTTAAAGCCAAACTCAAATGGATGTCCATTCAGTTAAGTCCTTCCTAAGTGCTTCTTAGATTTGTTCTAAGTTCTTACAGAACTCTGTACCAATATTCCATAGTACCTAACGTATTTCAACTCAAGTTTAGTTTTATTTATATCTGTGCCCTCCATAATTTAAGAATTCAGAGCAGGACTCCTAGTATTTCATTTTTCTCTTAATAACCTAATTCCTGCATTTAAATAAACAATAATACAAAATGGCTTGAAAAACCATTTTCAAGAACTGGGAGTACAAAAAACATCCTGTAATAATACTGTAAAAGTCCTATAATAAACCTTTGAATTGAGTCCCGCCAGAAGACAGAAGCCCTAACTTCAAGTGCGTGTGTGAAGTGAATGTGAACTTATTTGGAAATATGGCTTTGCAGATGTAATTAAGGATCTTGATGTTAAGTTTTGTTTCATGAAGTTATTTTCACTACAATGTAAATCTTTATCTTCTGAATGGTGAAGGTGCAAATTTTCTGTGTAACTTAATATTAGGAATAGGTCAATATTTTTACTATTTAGAAAATTTAACCCAGCAGTACCCTTTAACCCTTGTATCATGCTTCAAGTTATCCAACTTTTGCTTTTCTCACTGTGCTTAAAGTAACACTAAAATAAGTTCAATGATCCTAAACCACAACCAAATTCCTCAAATTAAAAATATAAATAATTGCATAATCTGTTAATCTGTTTACCTACTGTTGTTGTTGTTGTCAGTCGCTCAGTCGCGTCCAACTCTTTGTGACCCCACAGTCTGCAACACGTCAGGCTTTCCCGTCCTTCACTATCTCCTGGAGTTTGCTCAAACTCATGTCCACTGAGGCGGTGATACCATCCAACCATCTCATCTTCTGTCACCCACATCTCCTCCTGCCCTCAATCCTTCCCAGCATCAGTGTCTTTTCCAGTGAGTAAGCTCTTTGCATCAGGTGGCCAAAGTACTGGAGTTTCAGCTTCAGCATCAGTCCTCCCAATGAAATTTCAGGGTTGACTTCCTTTGCTATTGACTGATTTGCAAACTTTGCAGTTCAAAGGACTCTCAAGAGTCTTCAACACCACAGTTCCAAAGCATCAATTCTTTGGCAATCAGCCTTCTTCATAGTCTATAGGGACTTTGTAGGCAAAGTGATTGTCTCTGCTTTTTAGTATGCTATCCAGGCCTGTCAGGTTTTCATCCCAGGAGCAAGGGTCTTAATTTCACTGCTGTAGTCACTGTCCACAGTGACTTTGGAGACCAAGAAAATACAGTCAGCCACTGTTTCCATTTTTTCTCCATCTATCTCCATCCAATCATGAAGTGATTGGACTGAATGCTATGACCTTAGTTTTTGGAATGTTGAGTTTTAAGCCAGCTTTTTCACTCTCCTCTTTCACTTTCATCAAGAGGCTCTTTAGTTCCTCTTTGCTTTTTGGCCGTAAGGGTGGTATCATCTGCATATCTGACCTTACTTATATTTCTCCTGGCAATCTTGATTCCAGCTTGTACTTCATCTAATCTGGCATTCTGCATGATGTACGTACTCTGCTTTTAAGTTAAATAAGCAGGGTGACAACATACAGCCTTGACATATTCCTTTCCCAATTGTGAACCAGTCTGTTGTTCCATGTCCTGTTCTAACTGTTGTTTATTAGACATGCATTCAGGTTTCTCAGGAGACAGGTAAGATGGTCTGGTACTCCCATCTCTTTAAGAGTTTTCCACAGTTTGTTATGATCCACACAAAGGCTTTAGCATAGTCAATGAAACAGAAGTAGACATTTTTCAGGAATTCCCTTGCTTTTTCTATGATCCAACCGATGCTGGCAATTTTATCTCGGTTTCCTCTGCCTTTTCTAAATCCAGCTTGTACATCTGGCAAGTTCTCAGTTCATGTACTGTTGAAGCCTAGCTTGAAGGATTTTGAGCATTCCCTTGCTGGCATGTAAAAGCGGAATTGTGGAGTAGTCTGAGCATTCTTTGGCATTCCCTTTCTTTGGTATTGGAATGAAAACTGACCTTTTCTAGTCCTGTAGCCACTGCTGAGATTCTGAATTTGCTGGCATACTGAGTGCAGCACTTTCACAGCATCATCTTTTAGGATTTGAAATGGCTCAGGAGGAATTCCACCACATCCACTAGCTTTGTTCATAGTAATGCTTCCTAAAGCTCACTTGACTTCACACTCTAGGATGTCTGGCTCTAGGTAAGTGATCACACCATTGTGGTTATCCAGGTCATTAAGACCTTTTTTTGTACAGTTCTGTGTATTCTTGCCTCCTCTTAATATCTTCTGCTTCTGTTAGGTACATACTGCTTCTGTCCTTCATTGCGCTCATCTTTAAATGAAATGTTCCCTTGGTATCTCTAATTTTCTTAAAGAGATCTCTTTAGTCTTTCCCATTCTACTGTCTTCCTCTATTTCTTTGCATTGTTCATTTAAGAAGGCTTTCTTAACTCTCCCTTCTATTCTTTGGAACTCTGCATTCAGATGGGTTTATCTTTCCTTTTCTCCTTTGCATTTTGCTTCTCTTCTCTCAGCTATTTGTAGGGCTGAACCATTTTGCCTTTTTGCATTTCTTCTTCTTGGGCATGGTTTTGATCACTGCTTCCTATACAGTGTTACAAACCTCTGTTCCATAGTTCACTCAGTCAGATCTAACTCCCCTGAATCTCTTTTTCACTTCCACTGTATAATCATAAGCGATCTGATTTAGGTCCTACCTGAATGACCTAGTGGTTTTTCCCTATTTTCTTCAATTTCAGTCTAAATTTTGCAATAAGGAGTTCATGTCCTGAGCCACAGTCAACTCCCAGTCTTGTTTCTGCTGACTGTACAGAGCTTCTCCACCTTTGGCTGCAAAGAAGATAATCAATCTGACTTTGGTATTGACCATCTGGTGATGTCAATGTGTAGAGTCGCCTCTTGTGTTTGCTATGACCAGCACATTCTCTTGGCAAAACTGTTAGCCTCTGCCCTGATGCATTATGTACTCCAAGGCCAAACCTGCCTGTTACTCCAGGTATCTCTTCACTTCCCTATGACAGTGGCATTTTCAATTAGCAGATAAAATTTTATTATAGCAAAGCTTAAAAATACACACAGTTTCTCTAGAAAGGAGCCCCAAATAAATGCAAATTAAAATTTAAAACATCAGTCTTTAAGTACTACTTTTAAGTAAAACCCTATTTTAAAAACATTTTCAAATTTTAAAAACTTATTTAAAAAGTTTTCAAAAACTCAAGAGTTTAACCCTACTGAGACATATTAAATTATACCTTCCACATAAAGACAATAAAGAGCATAGATAATTTATTTTACACTTTTTCCTGACTTATTTAGCCAATATAATAAACCAAATTTAGCTGATATACAATTACATGAATTTGGTAAAACAAATATTTCATTAGAAATTATGATTCTCTGAAGCTTGGCATTTTAAAGTTCAATTGCAATCACATAATTTTAGCACTTAAAGTACTAAAAAGTTAAATTACTACTATTCAATTCTGTAAACTCAAGAAAATTAATATGGAATTATTGCTCTGACTGAAATACTACCTCCTGTCTATTCCTTTAGACTACTTTTATGACTATTGAATATATGCATGGAGTAACGCCATGTCAATTTGCTATTCTCTAAAATAACTTTGTTATTATACGACAAGTGCAAACTGGACAAAACCTTATTTCTCTTTCCCATAATGCAATGGGCTTCCCTGGTGACTCATATGGTAAAGAATCTGCCTGCAATATGGGAGACCAGGGGATTCAATCCCTGGGTCAGGAGGATCTCCTGGAAAAGGGAATGGCAACCCACTCCAGTATTCTTGCCTGGAGAATTCCAGGGACAGAGGAGGCTGGCAGGCTACATATAGTACATGGGGCACACAGTCATAGTCAGATATGACTGAGTAACTAACACTTTCACTATTTCATAATGCACAGACAGCATGAGCCAACGCTTAACACCTTTTTGGAAAGGAAAAGTCTATTGAATTCACCTAGTTTTATGGAGGAAAGGTTTTGAACCCTGCCACCCTTTATCACCAAATCTCTTCCAGAATCCAAGAGTTTATCTCTAACAAGCCCACTGATTTTTTTTTTTTTTTTTTGCTATGCAGTTTTTATTATCTTGGGATTGATTAGAGAGCCACAAAAGAATCACCTACTTTGGCTTATATTATAGTCTTATCTCACTTATCCAGAAGTCAAGATTTCAAAAAATATCAACCACTCATGTATTATAAAATGGGAAGCATAAAAAATTAAAACACAAAACAAAACTTGTTTATTACTCAAGACAAGGATGTCAACTGAAAAAGAGTGCACAACCTAAAGGCTGAGAATTGTTTTATTCGATGGACTTACTGAGGACTTAAGAAAGAGATACAGCCTCTCAAATCAAGGGACTGTTGAGAAGTCAGATAACAAAAACAAGGAAATGGAATAGGACTAAGATGATAGGGGAAGACTTCATGTCAAGAACAATGACACTTCCTTAGTCTTAAACAGAAAAAGACATGATAAAATGTCTCTCTTCTCATCATAGATCAAAGTTATTTTCATCATTTCTTTGGCATTTCCTCTTTATTCTGAACCTGCCTTTGCACCTTCAAGAGACACATGCAAAATGCAAGACTGTAATGTATAAGTAAGCAATTACATTTTTGCATCAGAAAAATGGATCCAATCTATATAACCAATGCCTAAATTTCTTTCAAAAAATGCATTTTCTGCAGTGAAAAGCTAGGAAATAGTATAAAATTTGAAATTCAGTCTTTATGGTAGTTGCTGGCACTGCCTCAGCTACATAGGATTCTATGGCTTTTATTGTAAAACTATTTTGCCAACCAATTAGTCTTCTCAATCAAGGCTTTAAATTCCTAGATGAAGATGATTATGAAGATCTATAATACAAGATGGAATATAGAATGTTGAAGAAATTTTTCCAACTCTTAAGTACCTGCAAATGAAAGATATTTATTTTCTACATTCAACTATTCAATGACAGTTGAAAACCTATCTTATGTGTTTGATAACAGAAAATCTAATGCAATTTATGATCATAAACATTTTGATCAATAAAATGTCAAATAGGAAAAAACAAAAAAAAGTCTTGTTTTGAGTAATGAACAGTATAAAAAAGCATTTACTCTTTCTCAAAGGAAATCAGTCTTGATTCATTACTCAGGAATCTAGAGACTCCTGGGCAGTCCAGTGGTTAAGGCTTCGCCTTCCAATGCAGAGAGTGGATTCAATCCCTGGTCAGGGATCTAAGATCCCAGGCTGCCAAAAAGCAAAACATAAAACAGGAGCAGTTGTAACAAATTCAACAGACATTTTAAAAAGTGGTCTACATCAAAAAAATCTCTAAAAACAAACCAGAACTGTGGGTAGAAAAAGGTTTAAATTTTTACTGAAGTGGTTATCTATTTGTTCCGGAAAACCTCATTAAAGTTCTTCCCAGTCTACTGTAAATTAGTAATGTTTAGAAGCTAGAGAAACAAATAGGGAGAAAGCTGCTCAATACACTGTGAATAAATATGGATTATTAACTTGGGGACTAACACAAAAGATACGTGAAAAGTAGACAAATGTAAGAGCATCATGCAGCCTAAGTGATTAAGGACTAGAGTCGCCTACCCACATCCAGATCCCTGAAAATACCACATTACAGCAACATAAAATAAATCAATGTTCTCAATTTCTCAGTAATTAGGAAAAACTTAGCATGCTAAGAATGGTGTTATTAGAAATATGAAGCACTTAATAATTATAAAAATCTTCAATGAAGTGGCATTTTTAAACATTTATGGTCTTTAATAGTTTAAAGTTGCTTAAAGAGTAAACTGTGGTTTATAAAGAGGTATCAATTATAACATAATTTTTCATTGGATAACTTATATCTAGAGGTAAGAAAAACACAGAAAGTCGCTATGTGGTTATACAAAATTATAATACCAAAGGCAGGGGAAAAAAAATATCAATGGAACTTACAGATATGCTTTGGGTTCTAGAAGAGATTTGGCAATATAGGGAAACCCAGCTGGAACCAAAAGTGTGCCTCAATCTTTCATGAATCAATAGGCGTTCCCTGTCAAAACTCTCTCTAAGAAGCTTCATCTGCTTAAACTTTCATGGTCTCCTCAAGGAAGTTTAACTTCAGATGCATCTAACCAAGCTTCACATGTTTTCAAAGGGGATCCAAATTCTCACAAAATCTTTTGTCTCAAATTTTGTACAGGAAAATTTTCCTTACATTCCACTAGTTCTGTATAGAAAATTCTAATCCCCTCACCAAGCATGTACAATACTATTAATACTGGATGCTCCTATTATAGTTTCATTACAAGTAACTTTCAATGTTACTTACTTCTATAAACTGATTGTAAATTTACATGTGCCATTTTTATAAACATATAACAATAGCAATATAGTTAAATATTTTAAAATTATTCAAAGGTGGTATTTCTCAGGAAAAGTAAAACATTAGAAAAACTGTTTTTGGTGAGCTTATTTTGAATTTTTGCTTAATATGAAAAAATTACTTTGAACTAGCTGCTAGATATTCCATTCATTTGACATTCATTCACCATTCAGTATTTTTTCTTTTCTGCACCTAGCATAGTTAATCATGGGTCAAATAAACTTGAGCTTTACTTTTATTTAATTCTCCAAGCCCAAGTCACATACAAGTACTTAGGATCAAACATAAATGAAACCCACAAGAGAGTCAGTGGAAGCCAATGGGCATATGTAGACCCACCTCTCACTAAGTGAGTTCAAGACTAAACAAAGTTCTCTGGAATATAGCTATACATTTGTCAGCACTGATCTTAAAATTATCTTGTATATGTTCCATGACTTCGATGTCAGTGCTGCTCTTGTGATATTCAAGAAAACTCAACAAAAAGTAAATAAAAAGGAATAAGATTTCTGTCACATAGAGTTGAGTTCTGGAGGGCTAAAAATCATTAAGATTTTTTTGGCTCCTCCAACCCTACTCCTAAACCAACTTGTGCCCATTTAGGGCACAAATACTGCCCCCTAACTGGGAAAGCAGGTCATAAGGTAGAAGGGAAAAAAGGACTGAATACCTTTCATTAAATATAAGGAACAGAAATTAATGATTTTAAACAGGACACAGTTTTGCTTTATGCAATAAGTACATAAAGATTTCTGTTAGTGTTAGGGTAGAAATAATTTTGGGGGCTATTTGATTGAGTTTTAATTAGGTATTATTAAGTTTTATCATCTATGAAAGTTTTATTCATTTTATCAACTATGAAGGTTTTATTCATTTGTTGGCTTGCTTAAATCCAGTGGAAAATTTTCTTGAATGAGAAATCACATTCCTTGAAGATACTGCAAAAGTGAGGAGCTATTGCTAAGCATCCAAGCATCATCTCCGACAAAGAGAAACTACATGGGTAAAAAGAAGAGTGGGACGTTGCTCGTGGTCCAATGGTTAATACTCTGCTCTCCCAATGTAGGGGGTACCCGCTTGATCACTAATCGGGGAACTAAGATCCAACATACCACAGGCCAAAAGAAGGAAAAAAAAGCAGAAAGAGATTTTATTGAGTAAAAGTGAGGCAAGGTGAGAAATAAAGAATGAACTGCTTAATTTGCCACCTTCTTCTAACTATAAATATAACTACAGTATTACATTTTGATCCATTTACTGCTCTAAGATATTTTGACATTATGACTTAAAAGTTACTTGCTCCCATCTATTTGTTATTTAGAGAGCTAATCAGTTTGCTTTCACAGTTCCTCCATCTTCAAATCTGTATCAGACAGATATCAAGTTTCTTAACTGCTACTAATTATAAACAAATTCCATGATAAAATTCTCACTTTACATTTAACTACCAAATTTTTATTCCCCTGAGGAAACTGCCAAAGAAGAAACTGAAGGAGACTTCTGGAAGTATATTCATAAAGGTAGTCCAACGTAGCACAGACATCCTCCTTTGCCATTATATTCTCATTCAAACAACCCTAGAACCGGAGTACAAGTTTGCTATAACTATACAAATCAGATCAGGTTCCAAGCAAAACTTTATAATACCTAATAAAAACTCAATCAAATAGCCCCAAAATTATTTCTACCCTAACACTAACACAAATCTTAATATATACACAATAGAAACTAAACATACCTTGCAAATAAAACAAGAAGAAATACCCTCAAACTTACTTATCAGTGAACATTCACTTCTATTAAACATTCAGTAACAAAATAAATCCAACAAGATAAGATCTGGCTTCATCACTCTTACATTAGAACTGACAGAATAACTCTGATAGCTTATATTCTGTTTGATCACCTAAAGGCCTTAGAATCCATATTTATCCATGACTATCAGGGTATTTATAAAATATAGTTGAGTAAAAATGAATAAGGTATACTATTTTTACATCTTTTCTTTCTGTAGCCTGGGGCAAAGGTTTTCAGGAAAAAGAAAAAAGGAATCCTTTTATGTAAACCCTAACACCTTCTATGTAGGTAAGAAGAAAACAGTTGAAAAGTTTAATTTTTTTGAAGTTTGGCGACAGGGAGATACCTTGCCTTTCAAGTATAAAGTGTACAAGCTGGCTAAACATAATTTATTTCTTCAGAGGATCATATAAAATGAGCATGAAATAATTATTAATATTTATTGGGAGGACAAGAGGAAAATGAAAGTAAAGATTTATAAAGATTAACTCAAGTGAACATATTTACAACAGAACTAGAAACTCTTTAGCTCCCTGGCTAGATAAAAGCAGCCATCTACTGCACTAGTGTGTATTTTCAGCAAAATACAGAAGCAAAACTCATTAGCTCTTTAAAAAATACACACATTTAATGTTCGTCTGTTTTAATTCTAAGTAAAGCAATTCCAAAAATACAAACTGAACATCAGAGCCATGTGAACCACCATGATAAAATAAAACAGACATTCACAATAATTACGTCTAAAGACAGTTCAGCTTAATAAATCATCTTCCAAGTATGCTAAAGAAAGAATTACTAAAAATACTGCTGGTGTTCAGTTAGAATTAAAGGACTTTGGGGAAAATGAAATAATATGATACAGGTGGAGTGAATAAGGTTACACGGGATTTACATTTTCCATTACCCCTAGATATAAACAAACATTCAAAATCAACACAAACTCTTGTGTGTTATTCAAAATATTGCAGCTGCAGGAAAGGCAACTTTAAATTAATAGCTAGGGGAAAATCAAGTTTTGGTGGAGGTAAACAGAAGTGACAGTTCTTAATTTGCACTTTTGTAAAGCTCATTTATACCTGGCCAACCAGGAACCAAATGCAGGACTACGAAGTTCTCTGCTTCTTTTGGCTATAATGTGACAAGAAAAGGTCATCTTTTGAAGATGTTTAAAGAAATAAAGCAACTTTCTTATAAACAGTCAAATAATCAATCAATGGAATAAATAAGCACTAACCCACATTTTTAACCGCTCTGTAATCACTACACTTTACATATTTTTCATTTTGGTGGCAAACTCTCCAATTTTTAGGCTAAAATCCACCAATCACTTTTAAGAGTAAAATGAACAGCCACCAAAATAAGAATATTCTTCTGTTTACTCTTTGGCTAAAAAAGAAAACAAATAAACAAAACAAAAAGAAACAGAAGACAACTCTAACACTGGTGATAAAAGAAACTTTAAAAAAAAAAAACACATGTAAAATAAAGTTATCAATTTAAATCTTGGTACATTTCATAAAAACAAGAGGTAATGTTGTAATAAAACAGCAGCTGCCTCGCAGGCAACACACTGTTTGTTAACCCTGTGCAATAAAATACTTTGTTCATACTACACTTATTCAACATGACTAACAGTTACTACAGACATTTCAGGAATCTTCACGGGATTCCTATAGACTTACTGTTAAAACTGAGAGACATTTACAATCATAATGTGCCATGAAAATCTGAAAATGTTACTTCTAGTAGGAGATAATGTTCATACTATTTGAATTTGTTTTAGGTACTGAACAGCTGAGTTACAAAGACTGATAATGAAAAGCATTCGAAAAAGCCCATGAACACTGTTGTTCACACCCTTCTTCAGAACACACTAAACTTGTTTGACACATTTCTCTTCATACATAGCAAGCAACAGCACCCAATAAAAGCCTGAGAAGAAATGCTGCTGTGTAAATACTGCAACTATTCCTGAAAAAAGAATTATGGGATATATACTCCAAAGCTGCCCATTCCCATAATTTGTATTGCATAGGTCACATAATCAATCACACACATATATATACACATGTGTGTATATATATGCACATGCAAAGAATATATTAAGACGACAATGAAGTCTAGTCACAGAGCAATTTACAGGCTCAATATATTTTTTACACTTTGTTGAAAGAAAATTTCAGTATTTTACAGTCTTTTAGTAGGCATTATATACACTGCACTTCTAAAAGGTATTGAAATAAATTTTTTCCAACATTTTGGTAACAAAACAGACAATGTTTCTCCAAATACTTGTGCTATCTATCTACATGATCAGTTTGCTCTGAGAACCACTAACCACAAAAACTGACTCAATGGAATAATTAGAAAAATTATCTAACACCATGCATGGGTTTGAATCATTTTTAATATCCTATCCTAGAAACATTCTACAAATCTCAAGATTTAAAAAATTAAGTCTCTGATTTTTAAAAGATATCTTTTTATGACAATATCCATAACATTGACAAGTACATGTTAAGGCTAGTATCATCTTATGTGATTTTTTTTTTTAACCTTTTTAAAGATAGTAAAAGCCAGACTCCTTTAGGGTTCTGAATTGTACCTACAGAAAATGAGAGTGCAGTGAACATAATGTTCAGTCCTACAGTCAGGACGCAGTTGCTCCTTCCCATTCCACAAGATACTGCACCTTTCCATCAAGTGTCACCCGACGAGCCAATACTCGGTATTTTTCACCACATGCTATTCTACCTGCAGCACCAAAATAACTGGTAATGGAGTTTTTTAGATGATTGAGTTGTAACTCCTGATCTGCTAAGTTATTCAAAATCTCTGTGTTGAGTTCATCAAATTGGTAATCTTCTTTGCCTTCATCATCTTTTACAATTTCTGAGTTCTGAGTCTGGAGTGCTCTTCTTGGAAGACGACCCCTTCTCCTCCGTAAATGTGGTATTGCAGCAGGCCAAGATCTTCCTGTACGAGTTCTTTTTCTGGAGTCAGATAATCTACAGAACAAAAAAGGCCACAATTGTCTACCCTTGCTGACATAAAAATCAGCCAAATCAAAACAACAAATGCTATATGAAATGGATTATCACTCGCCTTCATTAAATTCAATCACCTTCTTGGGGCTGACCTTTGAAGAGCTTTTCTTCCTTAACTATGTACTATTAAGCTTAAAAGAATCAGAGGAAATTTTGATTTATGAAGCCAACAAGGCAAATTCTTACTTACCAAGAGGATTTTTAAGTCAGATCTTGTCAACATTTTTATCATTAAAAAGAAGAAAGTTCATTCATTCATTCATTCACTCAGTGCAAGAAATATTTAATAAGCACCTATTACATAAAAGACACCTTTACATGTGCTTTAACTGATGGCAGAACCAGTACAAAAGTTCTCTTGGTTATCAATTCTAGGCCTATTGTTAAGTAATATAATAAATTGAAATAAGCCCAAACTATACCCTTGGTATAGCTCAACATGATATCGGTCAAATTTAAATCTCTTTATCTTCTGTGTTCTCTTAAGAGATTAAGTGAAGGGACTAAACAAGACAAGCTTTGAGTTCAGAGATTAAAAGATTTTATGATATTATAAAACAAGGTCAAAATATAATATAGCCAATAAATTCTACTGCCCAAGTTAAACCCCAGTTTTGTATTTATTTGCTAACGCACATGCCATCTTGGGCTTGTTACAAAAACCCTCTAAGTCTCAGTTTTCTTATCTACAAAATGGAAACAACTCAAAAGACTGTTTTAAAAATTAAACAAGACAATGTACAAAAAAAAAAAGATAATGTGCACAAGCTTAACAGAATGCTTGGTTGTGAAAACAAAAATTAAACAAAGGGAAGTATAAAATCTGCAAGCTCATGGCTCTGGCCCCAAATAAACTAAATTTTTCTTACCTGATACATCAGACTTCAGGAAAAAGTTGCCTTTCTAAAGAGTTAGGTTAAAAAAAAAAATACTAGAGGGAAAGTCTGCTATTGATAAAAAAAAAAACCTGAGTTTAAAACCCTTTTTCTAATAAAAAGGTTTGTGTGCTTGATTCCAACTTATTAAAAAAAAAATTCACTTGTATATTAAAAGTATAAAAAGGTCTCACAGAAAAGAGCACACCTATAAACACCAGGATACCTCTTCTTTGTGTACATAGCAAAATTCCTGACGAATTTGAAAATTTTAACATCTGTGCTCTGAAAAGTAAAAATACTCAGGTGAATATTAAAAACCTAAAATATCTATATATAGACTGCATCTCAAAAGCTACAAGACAAACTGGTATCACTTTCAATTCTTAAAAATGTATTTAATCATCATTTTACAAAGAAGAAACTCTAGAGGAAAATTAGTTAAGAATAAGAACATAAAATATCTACCCATAATGCCTGGAAATACTAGACGAGGTAGTTTCTTTTGCACTGGAAGCACCCGTGAAATCCACATCTGAGGTATTGGATGAATGTGCAGTTCCCTCAGTTCTCCTGAGACAAAAGAATTTAAACGGTATAACAACTATATTACATAACAATAGAAATACTAATTCCCCCCCAAGAAGAAAATTCCTAGGATAGGCGAAAATAACTTTCTATTTACCCTATAGAACAAGGTAAATCCAAACTAGGATTCTCTGAAATTGACTCCTTATCCTGGAAAAGAAAAACAAAAATTTAAAGAATGGCTTCTAAAAGTAACGAAAAGAAATTAGTTTCTCAGTAATTTCAAGCAGACTTCTGCTCTGAGAACAGAGACCAATATATCCTCTTACCAAAGGTGGCTCAGCAGTTTTTTGAATCATTTTTCTTGTATATGGGCCAGGTGGACGACCTACAGATTTTTTCTTTCCTTTTTTTTCTATGCCATTGCTTACTTCCCTGAAACATAAAACCATTACGTATTTAATCTCTGCAGAAAGAAAACAAAGACAGTGGACAATATGTACTGTCATAACCTCTACTTACGTAGTAATTAGATTATAAAAACAAAGTTAAGCTGAATCTACAAGTTTAGTCAAGTTCACAGATAATATATTTTAATTTGAATAAATATTTCTTAAAGAGATATTTACATATGAAAGGTTTAAAGGAAAAAAGTTCCCTAATAACAATTTTGAAAAATACACATCACCTAAAAATTTTTTACAAAACAAACAAAAATAAGTACTACTGTATTGGATGGAAGATTTCAAAACTCTTTAAGTTCAATTATTTCATTTAGGTTGTTACTATGTAGGTACTTGGAGGATGTTTCAAGAATTTAGTACTAAATTCAGCAGTATGAATTCAGTAGTTAACCTCATGGAGCCAGGAAGTATCTATGTTAAAACTGTTCACTCCCTATACAGTAGCTCTAAATAGAAATATCCTGTGGGTTCCTGAATGATGCTAACCAGAAAGAGGTTGGAGAATGTAAAGGAGGAATCCTTCATATTGTGCAGGGGAATGATTCAAAGGACAAAATTAGAAAGTTTTAGAAAACCATTTTAGAGACATAAAGGAAAAAATCAAGCATAAGAAGGGAAAAAAAGAAATAGGTCAAGAACATATCTAATTAACAGAAGGGAAAAATGACAAATACCAATACACAGAACATCTATTTCATTTAATCAGTAAACATCTCCATATAAAGGGAATACTATAATACAAAAATGTTCCCTGTACTAAGGGGTTTGAGATCTTCCCTGGTAGCTTAGCTGGTAAAGAATCTACCTGCAATGCAGGAGACCCCTGTTCCTGGGTCAGAAAGATCCTGTGGAGAAGGGATAGGCTACCCATTCCAGTATCCTTGGGTTTCCTTGGTGGCTCAGATAGTAAAGAATGTGCCTGCAATGTGGGAGACCTGGGTTCCATCCCTAAGTTGGGAAGATACCCTGCAGAAGGCAACAGCTAACCACTCCAGCATTCTGGCCCAGAGAATTCGTTGGACAGAGGAGCCTGACAGGGGCTATAGTCCATGGGGTCACAAAGAGTAGGACATGACTAAGTGACTTTCACACACACTATAGATAGAAGACAATAAACATGTATGTAAGCAGAATAATAAAATGGGTTAAGTGCTACAATAACATTATCCAGGAAAAACTGAATTAAAAAACAAGGTAAAGGAACAGATTTATATAATACGCTAGAAAGAGGTGAATGGAGAAAACAAGAAATGACTATCCCTCCTCACCAAACTCGTTTGGGGAAATAAAGGTGGAAGTACGAGGAAAGAGAAAGTAGAGAAGTAGAGGAAGAAAGTGTAACTAAAACTATAATCCAAAATCTTATCCAAGGATAAGATGGGTGGGGTGTACATTTATTTTTTTGGCAGGATGATCAACATAACATTTACAAAGGACCCCTGGACTAAAGAAATTCATACATAGGGCCCAGAATGAACTGAAAATGCCTTTAGAGAAAGTTGAACCATTATCTGATCACATCAAGTGAAAATCTGATAACTACCACAGACAGAATGTCCTATCAAAATCAAAATAGGAACAAGAAAGATTGTGGAAATCTTTTTTCTAATTTATAATATAAACAATTGCTAGAAAAAGATTAATAATAAAAATCTGAAAGTAACAGGAATAGTATTATTTTCCTTCATAAAAAAAAACCCTTAAAGTACTATATACTTTATTACTAACTCAAATGGATACACAGCACTGACAACCCTCTGTAATTATTTTTTTCTTATTCACCAAGATGATTAACTCATACCTTATGTATTGGCTCCTTAAATTTCTCTCTCAGCTATCTTTGCCTCATAATTTCATTGAGAAAACAGAAGCTACTAGGCAATAACTTCAGTCATCACAGAATTAGCATTTGTACTCCACTGTCCAGTACTATTGCCTGGAAAATCCCAGGGACAGAGGAGCCTGGTAGGCTACATGTAGTCCATGGGGTCGCAAAGAGTCGGACACGACTGAGCGACTTCACTTCTTTTTCTCTCCATTTCAACAGAAAGATGTTAAGTCCTGCTTTAGAAGGTCAATCCCACATTTAGATTCCCACATCCTGTCTCTTATGTCTTCTCAAAGACTTTACAATATCTTTAGTTACCTCTCTTTCTTCTGTATCATTCTCCTCCACTGACATACAGAAACAGGTTACAACTGTCTTATATCTATTTTTAAAAAACCATCACTCGATTCAGCTTCCATTCTATTTGTCTACTTCCCTCCCTTAACAATACAGTGAAACTACTTCTGAGAGTCGACAACACATACCCTTCCCACTTTCTTCATTCTCTTTCAAAATTCTTAACAAGTATTTCCTTTTTTCCCCCTTTCCTGTATTACTGTCATCATCATTATTTTGAATCTTCCCATGTCCCTAATTGTAGAAAAAGACCAGTTTTGACAGTAAGTTGAGCAGTGCTGGATTCAATCATATTGTCCTACTGCCATCTGACTTTTACCTTTAACACTTAAGAAAAATAGTTTTTGTCAAAATCACTAATAACAAAATGTTATCTAATCCAATAAACATTTTTCTCTCATCTTAACCTGCCTCTCAGCAACATTCAGTACTGTTTAATAGACCCATATCTTTCTCAAACACTCTCCTTCACTTGGTTTTCATGACATCAAACTTTCCTAGTTTCCTCCTATTTCAATGATCGTTTTCTAGCCATCTCCTACATTTATTTCACTTCTTCCAAATCTCTAAATAATACCAGGACATTATTCTGGGCCACATTCTCTTCTTTTCTCTCTCTAGGTAATATCATCCATTCTCATGGTTTTAGAAATCAACTTCAAAATTTATTATCATGTGTCCTGAGCTCCTGACTGAACACACCCAATTGCCTGTATTTAACATCATTATCGCTTAGATATTCCTCATAAGAATCTTGAATTAAATGAGTCTGAAATGGAAGAATGCTTTATTCACGTCATCAAAATCTATTCTTCCAGTTCTTGGTAACAGACATGACCACCCACTAGTTGCTCAAACAAGGTATCTAGGCATTGTATAACTTTATCTTGCCCTTCCTTTAAAATTTTAATTCATTAGCAAAGCCAACAAATTATGCCCCCAGTGGAGATCTTGAATCTATTTTCTCTCTACTTGACTGCTATCACCTACAACTGCACAAGCCACCATTATCTCTCACCTAGAAAACTGAAAGTCTTCATTTTTTCTTGTTTCTACTTCTATAGATTTGCTTTCCAAACAGATCCAGAGAAGTATTTTAAAAGATAATTCAGCGTACATACATCTTTAAATAGCTTCCCATTATTCTGAGAAAACAACCGAAACTCCTTATGAGGTCTACAAAACACATGACCAAGCCCCACCCAACCTTTCCAGTACCCAATACTACTCTCTGCAGCCCTTGTTCACACCTTAGTAGCCTTCTGAAAGTTCCTAGAACATGCCTCATAGCTTCACACTTGTTATTTCTGCTATCTGAAGTATTCTTCCCTTTATTCTTCACATTGTTAGGTCATTCTCAATCTTTAAAGTTTCAGCTTCAATATTATCATAAACAAGCCTTCTTAAGCCTCTTTCTTAAAGCAGACCCCTATATCTCTATCCATCCCAGTACAGTCTAAATCTGTTTGCTATTTCCTAAATGGTATTAACATGATCTGTAATTATTTTGTTTACCACCTTTCTTCCCCATTATAATGTAAACCCCACCAGGGCAGAAAGAAGGTCTTATTTATTATATCTCCAGCACTTAGACAGTAAGTTGCCTGATAAACAGAATGAATGAACAAACGAATGAGAAATGAACAAACAAATGAATAGATACTTATGCTGAACAAAATCAATAGGGCCTATTCCTGGAAAGCCTTAGATCTATAGTAAATAAATAAACATCTAGCATTAACTCTTTGTAACTTGTTCAAGCGAGAAATTTTAAATAGGATAACAAATCAGGGTCACTGCCACTTGTACTTCCAAATATACTAATGAGGCTTAAGTAACATACATTTTTAGTTACAAATGAGCTAAAGAGAAAAACTAACCCACAGATCAACTTTTACCTTGATTCAGATATAGGTTTGGATGCCTTTCTGCCTTTAATTTTAAATTCATGGGAGGTTCCTTCAGGTTCTTTCTCTGCTTTGAAAGCCACATTTGGTGGCACAGGAGGAACACGAATTCGCAACCCAAACAAATGCTTCTTCTTCTTTATTTCTTTCCCAGACATAAACCTAAATTTAAAAAACAATTAACTAAAAATTTAAAAACTGAACACATATACATGGAAGACCCTCAGTCGTAAAACACATGAAAGTCTACCCAATACTACCCCGTTGCTCTTGTTTTTTCCCTTTGCTTTACTGGATTCTTATCTGCCCCAGAGCCAGTCCACGGTAGGATATGACAGGGGAGTAGGAGAGAGGAATAGTGTTAGAAGGAAGAACAGATGTCCGCTAGGAACACATGTCCGCTTTTCTTTTCAAAACGTAGCATCTAACTTTTTAAAGAAAGAAGAGTACAGAGTGATATCTCTTTTGGTCTCAATGTGCTTTTCCACATTTTTAGTCTTATCTGTTACAAACACCTCAAAAAAGGTTTAGGGAAAACAGAATTCTATTGCAGAGTGAATAGGTGAGGAGAGAAACCCTGGCCAGAAATAGGTAAGAGCACTGGAAAAAAGTACATCAATCCTAGAGGCCCAGAAAATAAAAGCAGTGTCTAGCATGTCAGATCTGGAATTGGAAATAACCTGGAGCAGAGGTGACATTTCTTGTGGGCTTGGGTTTCTGAAATATATGTTCCTTAATCGTTTCCCAAAGTCCTTAGAGTCCTTATTCTAAAATAACCGCTTAGCTCTACTTGAGCATGCCTGGCCTAAGAACCACTACCAAGTGCTTGGATTGCCATTCATCTTTTATATAAGTGTGAGAAACGGGAGCTCCCATTTCTACCATAGTAGGAACAAAGGTATTTCTAGCACACTAAATTGGGATTACAGAATTCATTGTCCTATAAAGTATTTTTACCAGCACAGTAACTGCTCAGGTAACTTTATGGCTTTTTTAAGTTGTCCTAAAGATCTAACCACTTGTAGTTATAACATTTATTAATGAGGAAATGTTGCTAAGTTCAAAAAAAGCAACATGTTACAAACAAAAATGTTATAATTAAATAGCTGGTTGAAATCAGCATATACATTTTATTTCTATTGCCTTTTAAAATTATTTTTAAGAGATGTAGATATGCTCCTTTAAAAAAAAAGGGAAAGATTTATATAAGACTATATCAAACAATGTCACTTAATTATCAAAAACTTAGATCACTAATACTACTACTATTCCTAAAGATGGCACTAACTAAACTTAAAATCACAGTAAGACCTCAATCATTTAAAAACCTATCTTCTCTTTAATATATCCCCCTATCTTCTGCATATTCCTACCAGCTAATATGATTCTGTTTTACTTTCAGCAGATTAAATTATAAGAACAAGTCATTACTGATTATGCTTTTTCAACTAAACTGACCAAATTCCCCTGAAATACTGATATGCCTTCCATCCAGCATTTTCAGAGAACTGCACCTCCCCTCTTCAATCTTTGAGAATCACTGGTTTACTCTGACTGAGAGAGTACATTAAAATGGTATGTATTAACTCTACACCAATCTCACAATTCTTAATGCCATTATTCCTTATATTTACCAAATATCTCCCTCATAGGGATACATAAAATAACTTACATGGTCTTGTAATCATTCAATGCCTCCAGAACATGCTCATATCTTTCAGATTTTGGTGTGTCTGCCAGCTGTGAAGTATCAAAAAAACAATTTAGTGCACTGTAATTTCATCGATTAGTAATACACAGGTGATAGACGCCATGTGATACAAAAGAAAAGCTGACTGACTAGTTGTCAGAGGACCAAAGTTCTAATTTCAGGTCCTCACTGACCAGCTTTGTGACTTAAGGCCATTTAGCCTCTCAAATCTTGTTTTCTCACATATAAAAAAGAGTATAAATCCTTTACTAGTTTCTTTACTACTATCAATACTTGTATAAATAAAATGATATGCATAAAAGAACCATAAACGGTAAAATGCAATAAAAATGGGATTTTATTATCATTAAATTTACTTTAATTCTATAACCTGGGAAAGTAATAATACATTAGAATTACTTTAATATCAACTATAAAGCTTCTAATAGATATTAACAGGGAAGAATATAAAAAGTAATGATAAACATGCCATTTTACTTCCCAATACTTCTAACACAAACCAACAACCTCTATAACTTTGAAAAAATAACAAATTTAGGGATTTTGTTTTCATACCAATTACAGACTTTGGTTAAGCCTAAAATCAAAGTGATTCAGTACGTTTTTATCATCATACACCATTTTAAAATATAAACATTCAATTCTGGAAAATACTCTATTTTATTTCAAAAAAGTTTCTTTCAGAGTTATTTCTGCCTCTTCTTCAAAGTTTAAAGACTAGGGCCCAATAGAAAAAAATTAAATTATAAAATACCATCTTCAATTAAAGCAATAAAAATTAAAACAAATGAACAAAAAATCTTCCAAAATACCACCGCTGACTTTTAAAATGACTGCCAGTAATTTTATTTAGCAGCTAAAACTCCCAAAGCTCAGAACTTCAAGTAAAAAAAATAAACAAATCTGTCAAATATAACATGGTAGGTAGAAGAGACTTTTACAGTCATCTACTTTTATTTTACCAATTAGTCAACAGCTATAAACCTAAATTGCCCAAATTCACACTGCTGGTTAGCTAAAGAGGTAGAATTTGAACCCAAGTGACAATTAAGTACATTCCTTCAACATTCACTGAGAGCCCATTGTGAGCCATTTTAAGAGGAAAAAGAAAGTAAGAAAGTTTGGTGCTCATTCTCCTTAACCATACCACACCTTCCTATTGTAATTTCTTAAGTGTCCAATGACAGAAAATTTCTATTAAAGGAGAAATAATGGACTCAGACTTTATAATTCAAAAGAGACATGAGATATCCACCTAATTCAAGTTTTCATTAATACTGTAATCCCTTTAATAGTACTCAAGAGTCATGAAACCTTGGTTTAACTACTACCACAGATGAAACCTAATGAAGAAGCCCATTCCATGGGCGAACAAAACATTCCCTCCTGGATTCTCTTTTATACAAGGCAGTTCTTCAAGTATTTGACAGTAGGTAAGAGGGCTAAGTATTAAGATTATGTTTAGGTTTAGCAGCACCATCACATGATTATTTCACACTAAGCTTGGCTAAGTACTTCCATCCTCTTCCTGGTCCCCTCAGTTCAGTTCAGTTCAGTTCAGTCACTCAGTCGTATCCAACTCTTTGAGACCCCATGAACCGCAGCATACCAGGCCTCCCTGTCCATCACCAACTCCCGGAGTCCACCCAAACTCATGTCCATCGAGTCAGTGATGCCATCCAGCCATCTCATCCTCTGTCCCCTTCTCCTCCTGCCCCCAGTCCCTCCCAGCATCAGAGTCTTTTCCAGTGAGTCAACTCTTCGCATGAGGTGGCCAAAGTCCTGGTCCCCTACTCCCATCTTAACTCTAAAATCTCATTAAATCAACTGCCATCAAGCCAAGTATCCCCCATCATAAATTGTTCTTCCATATTGTTGTTTGTATATTTAAGCCTAAAAGAAAAATTTTATAACGACTGTTGATTTGGTTTTCAGCTCAGTGTTTGAGATGATCTTTTCTCCTGATTCTGTCATCCTTCTTGAACTGAAGATAGAGACAAAAACAGAACCCTGTGGCTCGCCATTAGAATCTCCCTCAAGAATATTTCCAAGCCAATGACTGCTTTTGCTACTAACTTATTAGTTACAAATGCATTTAAATTTTATTCTAACCAGTTCACATTCCAATATCTTCTATAAAACTGAGTTATACTATGCACATTAGCACTTGACATATCAGTGCTGCTAACCGTATCAAAAAAGAAACCAAGGTATTTAACATGATTTATTCTAATAAACTAGTGGTATTTTCTCTGATTGCTTTTTAAATCTTCACAAGAAAAATCTGCTCTACAATTTTGCTGACATTCAACAACAAAAGTTTAGAATTTCTCAAATCTACTCCTTTTACTTTTTGAAAATCACAACAAACTCTCTTTTTTTCTTTTGGTACCTGTTCTCTATGATTTCCTGGGCCTCCCTGGTGGCTCAGATGGTAAAGAATCTGCCTGCAACGCAGGAGACACAGGTTCAATCCCTGGGTCAGGAAGATCCCCTGGAAAAGGGAATGGCTACCCACTCCAATATTCTTGCCTAGAGAATTCAAATTTTATCTGTAAGTTCTTTCAGCACTCCAGGACTATTTTGCATAGGACTGTTTATTTCAACTCGCATAATGCAGTCAAAGCTTCCCTCACTGTATTTTGAAAACAGTGTGCAAGTATTATACTGTTAATCAAATAATCTGTATTAGAAGAGCATCATAGTCTAGTTCTTCCATCTGACCATGAGGTTTATAACATAGATCTCCAATAGAAGAAACATTTTTGTTCCTCCTTATCCTGACACTAATCTCACACTGTGATTTCACATTCAGGGTTATGTATTACTGTACAGCGATACATGCTATTACACACAGTTAAAATTCTTCCCTTCAATAAAATACATGCCTCAGTTACCACACTGAATTCCACACCACCTAGGCTTAAGTATGCCAAACAGCTTTAGTAATTTGTTTACCAACATATACTCTGTACGCTAATACAACTCAAGGCCCCAAGTACTGCTTTTAATCAGATTTCTTATAATTTTCCCTTAAAAGTATTATACCACCTCTACTATTTTTCTATTATTTTTTATTTTTTCTACTATATTTTTCTCTAGCCAAAACACTGTTTCTGCCATATTATTTCATTTTATCTATGCTTTTCTCTCTCTATCCTTCAAGTAAAGTAGCACTCAACCCACTGCTCTATCAACCTTTTAGGTATTTAAAGCTTAAGACCACAGCTAACAGAAAAGTGGGCTGTCCTTATGAAACTGAAATTTCAAATCACATTAGGAAGTAAAGACAAATGATAATAGGCAGATTTCAAAAAGTATTAATATCTCATTGTAACTTCCCAAAGCAATCTGATATAACCTCATTCTGAACACTTCATTCTATGCAAAAATTTTAAGCAACTTTTATTTGGGGTGTCAAATTATACTACATATTTTTACTATCTCAAAAAAAAATAATTCAAAACACAGTAGTTTCTCAAATACTAGATTCAGTCTATATGATAATCATTAAGGTACCAACTCTCAAAGATGTTTACCAAGATCACATAAGGAAATTATCACTGTGTTCTAACATGTTCTAAAAGTTTCAGCTTCTCTTGACATAGCAATCCTGAAAATAATCAAGAAAAAAGAAGATATATACGTTAAACCTTACCTTTCAGTGTGAAAGGATATACAGTTGACCTCTGAACAACTGGGTTTGAACTGCATGGGTCAACTTATGTATGGATTTTTTATCCCCCACTAAATACATACATCTAGGATTTCCTTGGTGGCTTGGAGAGTAAAGCATCTGCCTGCAATGCAGGAGACCTGGGTTCAATCCCTGGGTCGGGAAGATCCCCTGGAGAAGGCAATAGCAACCCACTCCAGTATTCTTGCCTGGAAAATACCATGGACAGAGGAGCCTGGTAGGCTACAGTCCATGGGGCCGCAAAGAGTCGGACACAACTGAGCGACTTCATTTCACTTCACTTCTTCAAATACATACTACAGTACTATACTGCGGACAGTTGAATCTGCAGGTGCAGAACTGCAGACAGGGCAGGCCAACTCGAGGTGTATGTGATCCAACTCCATGTACTCCAGTCAACTGTACTCTCTAAAATGGACTCTCTAATATTCTAGCGTAAAGATCTTTGTCATATAGTCTACAGCATATATAATAAGAACTGATATTCAAAATGACTTCAATATTCTAAGGTACTTAAATAAACAATATAAGCATACCTTCTTTCACTGTATCTCACTTCACTGTACATCACAGATCCTACAATTTTTACAAATTGAAGGTTTGTAGTAATACTGCCTCATGCAAGACTGTCAGCACCATCCTGCAACAGCATTACTTTTTTAAAATTTTTCTGATGTGGACCTTTTTAAAGTCTTTATGTCTCTACTGAATTTGTCACAATACTGCTCCTGCTTTATATTTTGGGTTTTTGGCCAGGAGGCATATGGGATCTCAGCTCCCCAACCAGGGATCAAGTCCACATCCCCTGTATTAGACGGTGAAGTCTTAACCACTGGACCACCAGGGAAGTCCCAGTTTTTAACTTAAGGTTATGTACATTGCTTTTCTTAGACATAATGCTATTGCACACAAAGACTACAGTGTGGTACAAGCATGACTTTCATATGCACTAGGAAACCAAAAATTTGTGATTTGATTTATAGCATATTAGTTTTGTTGCAGTGGCCTGAAACTGAAACCACAGTATCTCTGAGGTGTACCTTTAATATACTTAGATGTAGTAATTCACATGTTTTGAAAGTACAGTTGGCCCTCAGTATCCCTTGGTTCCAACCACTGAGAATCAACCAGATACAAAGGGCCAACTCAATTACATCATTTTGAATAACTATAATTAATGTTACTTTATAAAAAGATTTTTAATACAAATATAAAAAGAAAATTTTATTAACCTAATTTTGAGTTAGTAACAAAACTCAATTTGCAATTCAATTTCAGTTAGCCAAAGATTTACTACTTTAATAATTAGGAATAATACATTGTCTGTATTATCTTTGCTTCTATTACCACAAACATTTAAAAGTAAACTAAATGAAAATCAATGAACAAATATTATTTACAAATTTTATGGTCTCTTTATCATTAAAACTTCACTCTAAAAACTAATTACAATATTAAGATGTAAAGTATTAATACAGAAAATTAAAACCTGAACTTCTATCTATAAATAACCAGAGAATGAGATGACTAACCTACTAAATCTGAATGTTTTCTTTTTTTTTTAATGTGGAAAAAGAGCAATGAGAAATGACTAGAAAGTCACTTCTTCTGATAATAAATCTGATGGCTCCCCAAAATGGGAACATTCCTTAGAAAAGTAAAACATTTGTTATAAAGTTATATTTGATTGTAATCATGTTTCTCTTAATTTTTAAATAAAGATATATTTTTCCGTTTGGGGCAAAGAATAAGAAATTGCAATTTCTTACATGTAAGACATTATCTCATAGGGTTCAGAAAATAAAACATGTACCTATTGCTGAAATAAATGTTTTCTGATGTATAGCAGAAGTTCAGCTGGAACTGAGACAGCTAGAATTCATCAACTGAACTCATTTCTTTAAAAAACAGCCTGCAGTTTTTATTATTTTCTATTTTCAGCTTCTTCAATAAATCTAAAGTTATCTTTTATTGTAATAAAAATGACAGCATTTGAAATAAACAACTTGAGTTTTTATATGCATGCCCATTATCTACATGAAGTAACCAATGCAGACTTCAAACACGTAAAACACAAGTGTACTAACAGAAATATAAATGTATCTGCATATGAAGTGCTAAAAGAATCACTGCTAGGAAGAAAGTATTTGAAATTAATGTATGAGAACATTAAATATTCAGATGACTATAAAGAACAATATACTTAATAACAGTGCCTTACATTTTCTTCTCCAATTACCAATCAGTTTATTAAAATTTATCATATTTATAAGTCACTCACTTTCTCTCCAGTCATCTAAAAGAAGCTTTTAAGAGAAAACTTAATGAGAATATTATATTCTAATTTCTAACACTCAAAACTCTTAACTCAATTGATTTTAGTATCATTGATTTTAAAATCTAAGTATATCACAGGTGTTTATTTTATACAACTGACCTACTACTTTTAATAAATATGTACTGTGCACTCCCTGATGCCTCATAAAACCCCCAGAACAACAACAGAAACTTGATACTTTATTTGATGTAAACCTTATAAATTGCCTGTCTAAAAGCTACAAATGCAGAAATTCTTCCTAAATTTCCTATCAGTTTAGTTTTTGCCTCAAAAAGTAACACATGACTAAAATTCACACATCTATTCCACATATTATAGAACAAAAAATTTAGTATCTGTATTTTAACATTTAATATCTGCATTTTAATAATTCTAAATAAATCTTTAAAAAGGTAAATATAAAAGTTACTCTAGTTACTTTCTTCTTTGTGCTGTTCAGTATTTTCCAAATCTTCAATGAACATGCATTAACTTTTATATTGCTTTTTGCAAAAAAATAAAATAAAATAAAATAAAATAACTCTTCACAAACAGCATGAGTGGTTACACTTTGCAAATGAAAAGAAAAATGAGATGTGAGAATGAGAGGGATAATCCTCAATTCAGGTAACTTCATTCTCTTATTATTCTAACATTATTACCAGGTCCTACTATCCCTGAAAGTCAAAGATATAAAAGAGAGTACTAAAAAGAGAAAAATGAAGAATGCTGATTACATCTCTAAGTTTATAGTACACTTAGAAGAAAAGAAGGAGGAACCACAGGATACTCAGTAATTAGGATTTCTCCCTCTCTTCTATCTTTAGCTACAGCAATTCTCATTTCAGAAAATGGAAGAATTAAGTAATTTATTTCCTCCTATACTTTTTCTCAAGTTAACAGGCAACAAACAGGAGAATGAGGGCTGATCCTGATAGCCTCACCAAAGTTATTTCTCCCTATCTAAAAATACAATGCTACTTTAGATGTATGGCTTGCACATGTGCCTTAGCTGCTTTCAATAAAAACAAAATAAAAGAGACATTAAGTAGCTAATGATGTTAGCTCTGAGACCACCTACCTCTCCAGGGTGCAATCTATCCCAGTTTTCATTAATGTATGTCATAAGCTCAAGTTCAGAATCAAAGTATTTCTTCTTGTGAATAACACTTAGGTTGTAAAGGCATAGGTGTGCTATATCTACCCTGGAATTCAAAAATAATCAAATCATATGAAAATAATGTTTTGGTTATTATTTTTAAATCACACATTATTATTATAAAACCAGCTATTTAAAAAATCCAAAGTATTTAGATGAACAGATGGTTAATACCATGTCATATTCACAATAAATCACATATATGAAAATAAATGAAAAACATTAATTTACCCTGAATAATAACTAAAATTTAAGATACTCGATTTCTTAAAAGAGAATCTGATGTTTAAAAGTTAATTTATGATCTAAAATTTCATGTTTTCACTACTACATAAGCTATAAAATGGATCATACTTTAACAGATTTTACTTTATCTGATTCATTAATTAAATCCTATCTTTTCCTAAAATATGTAAAACATTTAACAAAAATATCTAAGTACTTACTATAAGCATTTTCAGTAAATCTCCAAAATTCATCATACTTCCCATGCCCAAGGATTACTTAACTGAGGCAGAAACTGGCATATTATAAGACCTTTCTCTCTTCTACTGTATTCTGAAGGCCCAAAAGAACTAGAAACATGAATAAGAATTTTGAAGATCTAAAAGATATTTCAAAGTTACTTTTTATACCATTAGAAACTGAATGGCCTTATTACCTTAGCAATAAAACTAGATAATCTTTGGGAAAGATAACATCAGGCTTGAGGATAAATAAAGGAAAAGAAAGAAAGCCAGGCATAAAGAACAAATTTTTCTTTAAGCTAAGTAAATGTATATAGAAAAGTTTCATCCTGTAGACTTAACACACAATTCTTCTTTTGCTCCTTAATAGAAAGGTCCATACTTACCACTGTAATGGTAGACGTTTGAGGTATTCTGGTCCAGAACTGCAGACAGAGCAAATAAATGTATAAAACCTGAAGAAAAAGAAAGTTGTAACTGAGCAAGCAAGAGTGTGTACAAATTATTTACCAATTACAATTAATATTCAGCAAGTACATATCCTACAATTGACATAAGGACTGATAAACAAAGCAAATTATAATCTGAATCATGACACTGTGAAGAATTTCTTCTCTAGTAATGACAAGTAATGAAACAGTTTGTATATGGTGAGGGGGGCAGGATCAGTTTTTTTTTAACTATTAGAGACCTTCAGAATTCACATACAAATTCATATAAGTATAGCTTACTAATGACTTGTTTGTACTGTGAATTCTGATGGCTGCTCTCATATGCTATAGTCACCGTTACTTTTACATGTCCAAAACAATCTGGTAAAATAAGCCCAGAAGACAAGCTGACATTGCCAAGGTCAGAAAAACAATAAACTGCATAAACTAAGATTTAAACCTAGGGTTTTGATATTACATTTAGTGCTCTATCTATAACTTTTCTTCCTAGAGCCCTATTTCACATTCCCTTAATCAAAAAGGACATTAGGTCAGCCTTCTGACATTCTTTAGATCTAAGATATAAACTGTGTGCATCAAGGTTCTGTTGCCTTTTCCAATTGCCTATCATGAGACCTAATTGAGCTTTTAAAAAAGTATAATAGAATGTATTGGGGGGCAATAGGTACCAATACAATCACTGGTCAAATACTTTAAAAGCTTTCTGTAATAATATCCAAAAGCACAAAAATTGTGTTTTTTAAAAATTATGTATAATTTAAGTATATTAAACAATATTGTCCCTCTAAGCTGAACCGTTTCCGAATCAAACTTGGGGAAAAAAAAAAAAAAAAAACCTTTAGAAATGTGAAAAGGCAAACACAACTTTTAAAAGCTAAAAAAAAAAGCCCATAAATGAGTCAGTAAAGCTCAAATGCCCTTCTCTCACCTGTCTCCAAATAGCATTGGCTTTTGAAGGCATTGCACACAAGCTTCATGAAACCACTGTTTACATTTGCAGCACTGTAGCATCTTTAAATACCAGCTATACAAAAAAATTTAAGATTAAAATTACTACCTTTCATGATGTAAAGGTTAAAAAATACCACGACAAAAGTGATGTGCAGAATATAGTTGTGATTATTGCATCATAGTTCTGATATTGTGTTAAATTTTTTCCTTTCCAAAAAGTTTATTAATATTGACTACATCATCCCTTCTTGCGTTTTATTCTTGAGAATTTATAAGCTCTTGAAAGCTATGTCTACTATTTCTAGCTAACAAGAGTGTGTGTGCACACACACACGCACACACTCAGTTACTCAGTAGTGTCTGAATCTTTGCGACCCCATGAACTGTAACCTGCGAGGTTCCTCTGTCTGTGAAAATTTTCCAGGCAAGAATACTGGAGTGGGTTACTATTTCCTACTCCAGGGGATCTTCCCAACCCCAAGATCAAACCCATGTCTCTGCGTCTCCTGCATTCACAGGCAGATTCTTTGCCACTGGACCAGTTCGGAAATGTGGGTCCTAAATTAGTAAAGGATCTTTGACAAGTCTGCAATTTTTTTTTTCACATCAACAGTCTCAGAAGTCATCAATATGTAGAGCTATTTTGTCCTATATACCAAATGACCACAGGCAACTTTATTCCTATGTTTCCATCATTCTTGTTCATTATAATGCAAAGGAGTATAGCAATTTAATAAATTTGATTAACATAATTACAAACCTAATCTAAGGCTCCACCGGTATAAAGGCTCTGTGACAGACTTTTGTCCCCTTTCAGATAGCTGAACATACTAAAACTAAATCTTCAGCTAAAGCTAAGTCTCTTTTTAGTTAGTACATGGTTTTAATATATAAATATCATTATTGGCCACCAAATTAATACCTTTTCTTCAAATTCTTTTGCTCACTCAGTGAGCCCCACCATTAATCTTAAGCCATACACAGGCAAAGGCAAGACAACTACTAGTAAGGCAAAAGACTAATGAATACTATTTTCCAGGTACTCTGTTAGGTGTTAAAAGTGTTAGCAATATCAAATATAGTTCATGTAGTCAAGAGATTAAAGAACAATGAATAATCTGCTTCATAAAATAATGTATATAAACTTCCTTGGTGGCTCAAAGGGTAAAGTGTCTGCCTGGAATGTGGAAG